>NW_027507785.1:26835481-27060481 GCF_037356315.1 Lithobates pipiens
TGACCTCTCATTGACCGTATTATTTTATGGGGTTATTTCACGTTAAGGGAAACAAAGGAGTGTGGAGAATAGGGCGCTCTGGATAACAAGGAGGCTCTTGAAATGTGATTAATGCACCACAGCAGCACTTCAGAAGAGGGAAGCCACTCTATAGGAAAAACAAAGCAGAGAAGAAGGTGCTTCTAAGTGCATTAATAAAACACTTTAATGACAAGGAAGGGTTAAAAACACTTACAAGGTGGGAGTAAAAAAACAGACATATCAATGAATCCATAACGTCCAGGGAGATGCCTCCTGGGAGTAAAGACAGCTGCAGGTGTGAATTTGCAGCCGATCAGTGGTGAGAAACCCTGTCTCAATGATCCAAGATGGAGGGCCGCGCTGTCAGGACCAGCATGGAACCCAGGCAACCAGAGGTGACGTCACAATGGGCACAATGGGCGCGGTTACATATTTTCGGAGCATGCCCAGTTGCTCCTTCTTCAAACCAATCATTGGTTTGAAGAAGGAGCAACTGGGCATGCTCCGAAAACATATAACTTCCCACTCTGACGTCACTTCAATGGATTCTATGCTGGTCCTGACAGCACGGCCTTGTCATTAACCACTTGCCGACCAGCCGCCGTCGTTATACGGCAGCAGGTCGGCACATTCCCGCAAATCGCTGTAGGTGCACGTCAGCTCCTTTAAGTAACCGTAGCATGGAAAGCACGCACCAGCTGTACGGCGGGGGACCCGAGGTGCGTGGCCAGCGGCCGCGATGTCCGCCCGCCGCCCGTGATCACTGGAATGAGAGCCAAAAGGGAGATCTGTCGATGTAAACAAGACAGATCCCCGTTCTGACAGGAGAGTAGAGAGAGATCGTCTGTTCTTTGTGGTCAGGAACAGTGATCTCTCTCCTCCTCCAGTCAGCCCAGCCCCCATACAGTTAGAAGCACCTCTCAGGGAACATTTAACCCCTTAAGCTCCCCCTAGTGTTAACCCCTTCCCTGCCAGTGACATTTATACAGTAATCAGTGCATTTTTAGCACTGATCGCTGTATAAATGTCAGTGGTCCCAAAAAAAAAAAGAGTCAAAAGTGTCCGATCTGTCCGCCGCAATGTCACAGTCCCAGTAAAAATCACAGATCACTGCCATTACTAGTAAAAAATAATAATAATAATAATAATATAAATGCCATAAAGCTGTTCCCTATTTTGTAGACGCTATAACTCTTGTGCAAACCAATCAATATACACTTATTGCGATTTTTTTTACCAAAAATATGTAGAAGAATACATATTGGCCTAAACTGATGAAGAAATTCATTTTTTTTCATATGTTTTTTGGGGATATTTATTATAGCAAAAAGTAAAAAATATTTTTTTCAAAATTGTCGCTTTATTTTTGCTTATAGCGCAAAAAATAAAAAACCGCAAGGGTGATCAAATACCACCAAAAGAAATCCATATCTGTGGGAAAAAAAGAACGTCAGTTTTGTTTGGGTACAGTGTCGCACGACCGCGCAATTGTCAGTTAAAGAAACGCAGTGCCGTATCGCAAAAATGGCCTGGTCATTAAGGGAGCAAATCTTCCAGTCTGTAAGTGGTTAAAATGTTTTATTACTGCACTTAGAAGCGCCTTCTTCTCTGCTTTGTTTCATCAAAGTCACGTGAGCAGTGACGCAACGCGTCGGGAGGGAGTCAGGTGTCGTCACTTCCGGTCGCGGCCGAGACCGGGAAGTACTGTGCTCTCTGCTGTTTATCCAGATTTTGTATGTAAGCTACTACTTTTTTATTCAACAAATTGTGTTTAAATTACTACACGATGGGGTTGCTCTTCTTTATTGCATGCCTACACCTTGCCTGCTGAGTTTGAAGCCCTCCACCACAGCCACGTGCTGTGACGATCGGAGGAGATCGATCGATTGCTGGCTTTCCTTTTTCTTCGGATTCCAGGCTCAACTTGACCTGTAGGGGTCTTTACTGGAGGTAAGAGGCTGGGGGAAACGTGTGGCACGCCACGGACTGCTGCTGATTGGATTGGAGGAATCTGAAACCGATCATTTTCTGCACATGCACTTTGTGTTTCTTACACTAACTTTTTTATAAAGATTTGTTGCCTCCACTTTGGAACTTTATTGCACTGATTGGGCTATGCACTTTTTCCTATTTCTACAGTGTTTTTTCACTATTTTGCACTTTATGCGATTTTTTGCACTTTAGCAATTTTTTTTATTTTATGCGATTTTTCCATCTATTTTATGCTTTTTCTTCACTTTTATGCACTTTTTGATCTTTGCATCTGTATTGGATCTTCCTTGCACCTTATGTGAAGAGTCTGTCACTTTATGCACCTTTATGCGACTTTTTTCACTTCATGCGATTTTTGTCAGTTTTCTGCTTTTTATGATTTCTTTTTACTTTTATGCACTTTTAGAGAATTATTGGATGTGTTTATCATTATTGGAATTATCTTTTATCACTTGGATTGTGCTAGCTTGATGATGGTACACTGTTGAATTGTTTTGATTATTATTTTGTGTTTAGCCACATATTTAGTTAGCGCCACAAAAAATATAAAAAACTAAAATAATGTAAATTCATCAAAAGAAAAAAAAACACTCTCCAAATAAAGAAAAAATGTTTTACTTTTTTTATTTTTATTTTTTACTTAACGAGTGATACTGATAGATGTTTCAGCAGTAATTTCACCACAAAATCACTCTTATTTCTATTCCTTAAAAAGACGAGCAACAGCGTGAGTGAGATGATATCAAGATGCCGGTTTATTTTATTTTAGGTGACATTGGAAGGTACAGAAGACTGGCACCTCACTGTGCTCGTCTGATGAGCCAATCACAGTCCTGACAGAATATTTCATCACCATCTTGCCAGGAGTTCAGTCATCATAAATGATTGTGAACAGCCAAAGAGAGTGAACAAAATGATGCTACAAATCAGGACTGCTCTTATTATGGCAGAAAAGGAACAGTTTTCAAATCTACAAAAGAAATAACACTGGAAACTCAGGAAGTGAGATTCGCACATCCCCGCTTTGCTGCTTCCTGCCACATGTAGATTAACCATCCCCTGCATGATACTCTGTACTGAGGACACGTTCATCGATATCATTGGTCTCCAAACTGTGGCCCTTTGATTGCCTTTATCTGGTCATTGAGGCATTATTCCTGCCACTGACACCAACAATGGGGCATTATTCCTACCACTGACACCAACAGTGGGGCATAATTCTTTCCCCTGGCACCAACAATGGGGCATAATTCCTTTCACTGACACCAACAATGGGGCATAATTCCTTTCACTGACACCAACAATGGGGCATAATTACTTCCACTGACATCAACAATGGGGCATAATTCCTTTCACTGACACCAACAATGGGGCATAATTCCTTTCACTGACACCAACAATGGGGCATAATTCCTTTCACTGACACCAACAATGGGGCATAATTACTTCCACTGACATCAACAATGGGGCATAATTCCTTTCACTGACACCAACAATGGGGCATAATTCCTTTCACTGACACCAACAATGGGGCATAATTCCTTTCACTGACACCAACAATGGGGCATAATTACTTCCACTGACACCAACAATGGAGCATAATTCCTTTCACTGACACCAACAATTGGGTATAATTCATTCCACTGACACCAACAATGGGGTATAATTCCTTCCACTGATACCAAGAATGGGGCATTATTCCTCCCATTGACACCAATGATGGGGTATAATTCCTTCCACTGACACCAATGATGGGGCATAATACCTTCCACTGACACCAACATTTTTTTTCCCCAAATGCAAAAGATCAGGTATTGTTTACTCCCACTTGGCACAGTCCGGCCACCTTAAAGTCTGAAGGGGAGTAAACTGGCCCTTTTTTTAGAAAGTATGGAGTCCACTGATCTGTATAATTTCTGTCACAGCTAGCAGCTGAAATGTTGTGTGCCTGCTAGGTGTAATACACTGACAGCTTTGGACTTTGCTTACCAACCAAAGTGGTTCCCTATTATGGGATCCCTATATCAGGCGCAATGTAGCAATCACATGTAGGCTGAAGGCTTCGTTCAGGAATAATGATTTCAGCCGGTGGAACTTGCTGAAGCCTCTAGAGGGCAGTGTGTCGCTGTTTTAATACTGTAATTGTCTAACACATTTATATTAATACAATAAAAAATGATATATTGATTATAAAATGTTAAAAATATATATACAATGAATATAGAAAATAATCACCCCCCCCTTAACCGCTACAGCCCCGGAAGGTTTGGCTGTTCAATGACTAGGCCATTTTTTTGCGATTCGGCACTGCGTTGCTTTAACTGACAATTGCGTGGTCGTGCGGCACTGCACTGTTATGTGGGATGGTAATATCCTGGTATGGGTGCTGGTAATATCCTGGTATGGGGAGTGGTAATATCCTGTTATGTGGGGCAGTAATATCCTGGTATGGGGGGTGGTAATATCCTGGTATGGGGGGGTGGTAATACCCTGTTATGAGGGTGGTAATATCCTGGTATGTGGGGTGGTAATATCCTGATATGTGGGGTGGTAATATCCTGTTATCTGGGGTGGTAATATCTTGGTATGGGGGTGGTAATATCCTGTTACGTGGGGTGGTAATCTCTTGGTATTTGGGGTGGTAATATCCTGGTATGGGGGTGGTAATATCCTGGTATGTGGGGTGGTAATATCCTGATATGTGGGGTGGTAATATCTTGGTATGGGGGTGGTAATATCTTGGTATGGGGGTGGTAATATCTTGGTATGTGGGGTGGCAATCTCCTGGTATTTGGGGTGGTAATATCCTGGTATGGGGGTGGTAATATCCTGCTTTGTGGGGTGGTAATATCCTGGTATGTGGGGTGGTAATATCCTGGTATGGGGGCTGGTAATATCCTGGTATGGGGGCTGGTAATAACCTGGTATGGGGGCTGGTAATATCCTGGTATGTGGGTGGTAATATCCTGGTATGGGGTGGTGGTAATATCCTGGTATGGGGGGGTGGTAATATTCTGGTATGGGGGGTGGTAATATCCTGGTATGGGGGGTGTTAATATTCTGGTATGGGGGGGTGTTAATATCCTGGTATGGGGGTGTTTCTCTGCAGCAGGGACTGGAGCACTTGTCAGGATAGAAGGAAAAACGGATGGGGCAAAATATCATCAAAATTCTTGAGGAAAATCTTCTGCCCTCGGCCAGAAAGTTGTCCATGAGAAGAAGGTTTACCTTCCAACATGACAATGACCCAAAGCACACAGCAACAATGACCACTCAGTGGTTGAAGAAGAAAAAGGTGAATGCTTTGCATGGCCTCGTCAGAGCCCAGACTTAAACCCCATTGAAAATCTGTGGAATGACTTGAAGACTCCAGTCCACAAACAATCACCATTAAATGTATCTGAACTTAAGCAGTTCTGCAAAGAAGAGCGGGAAAATATTGCAATGTCTAGATGTGCAAAGTTAGCAGAGACAAATCCCAACAGACTAAAGGCTGGAATGAAAGCAAAAGGTGCTTCAACAAAATGCTGACATGGGGGGGGATCCTTTTTCCAACTCAGTGATTCTGTTTTTGATTTTTTTTTTCCTTACATGTTGGCGTTATATCTTTCACTTGGATCTTGGAGTAAATACAGCTGGAGAAAAACGAAAACTGTGTCTGTCTTCACTTCAGGCTGATTATTTTAAAGGGGAGTGATTATTTTGTATACCCATTGTATATTATAAATCAAAAAAAATGAAAGCAAAAAAAAATAAAGAAATGAAATAATTAATTTAGAATTAAGCATACAAAAAAAGTACTGTACATGGGTCAGGAAGAAATATCGAAACCACCATTGTTGATCTCTTCTTTTGGGAATGTTAACAGCATTTCCATTCAAACCTATCTGCTAGAAGCACGCAACATCTCCCCATCTCTACTAACCATCTGGGAGCAACCAGCGTGGTGTTCAATCACATGATCACCAGGTTAGCTATGACATCACATGAGGTTTTTTGTTTTGTTTTTTGTACATTTGTCAGCCATAAATAATTAATCTTGGCAAGAAACGTATTAAAACATTTCACCAAATAAAAGCCTTACATGTCCTTTAAAAATATGTAAAAATTATTTAAGCAAATTGTGTTTGGCTGAAGCCATTTATTATCAATCAGCTGTGTTTACTCTTTTTAAATCACAACAACAGAAACTACCCAAAAGTTCAACTATCACAACTATCAAAAGTTTACATACCCCAGTTCTTAATACCGTGTATTGCCCCCTTTAACATCAATGAGAGCTTGAAGTCTTTTGTGGTATTTGTGGATGAGGCTCTTTATCTTCTCAGATGGTGAAGCTGCCCATTCCTGTTGGCAAAAAGCCTCCAATTCCTGGAAATTCTTAGGCTGTCTTCCATGAACGTCACATTTGAGATCTCCCCAGAGTGTCTCAATAATATTGAGGTCAAGAGACTGAGATGGCCACTCCAGAACCTTCACTTTATTCTGCTGTAGCCAATGACAGGTCAACTTGGCCTTGTGTTTTGGATCCTTGTCATGTTGGAATGTCCAAGTACGTCCCATGCGCAGCTTCCTGGCTGATGAATGCAAATGTTCCTCCAATATCTGATAACATACTGCATTCATCTTGTCATCAATTTTGTCCAAATTTCCTGTGCCTTTGTAGCTCACACGTCCCCAAAACATCAGCGATCCACCTCCGTGTTTCACAGTAGGGATGGTGAACCTTCCATTATAGGCCTTGTTGACTCCTCTCCAAATGTAGCGTTTACGGTTGTGGCCAGAAACCTCAATTTTGGTCTCATCACTCCAAATGACTTTGTGGCAGAAGGTTTGAGGCTTGTCTCTGTGCTGTTTGGCGTATTGTAAGCGAGATACTTTGTGGTATTTGTGTAGTAATGGCTTTCTTCTGGTGACTCGACCATGCAGCTCATCTTTCTTCAAGTGCCTCCTTATTGTGCATCTTGAAACAGCCCCACCACATGTTTTCAGAGTCCTGTATTTCACCTGAAGTTATTTGTGTGTTTTTTCTTTGCATCCCAAACAATTTTCCCAGTAGTTGTGGCTAAAATTTTAGTTGGTCTACCTGGCCGTGGTTTGGTTTCAACAGAACCCCTCATTTTCCACTTCTTGATAAGGCCGCGTACACACGCGCGGACTGTTGGCCCAACTTTGTCCGTCCAACAGTTTGAGCGAACAGTCCGCTCAAACTTAGCATGGACGGACATGGCCACACACGACGGACGAACAGTTTGCTGAAACCGTGCGCGATGACGTGAACGGCACGTACGACGGGACGAAAAATACGACGTCCTATACACTGCAATGCAACCTTCCGACGTGGAAATCCTTTCTGAGCATGCGCGAGACTTAGTTGGCCGAACAAGCCTACACACGAGCGAACAGTCCGCTGAAACAAGGTTTCAGCGGACAGTTTTTCGGAATTTCCGTAAGACCTTGTTCGGCCAACTGTCCGCTGAAACTGTCCGCTGAAGCCCCACACACGAGCGGACTGTCCGCCCAAACACTGTTCAGCGGACAAGGTTGGGCGAACAGTCCGCGCGTGTGTACGCGGCCTTAGAGTTTGAACACTGCTGATTGGCATTCTCAATTCCTTGGATATCTTTTTTATATCCCTTTCTTGTTTTATACAGTTCAACTATCTTTTCCCGCAGATCCTTTGACAATTCTTTTTCTTTCCTCATGACTCAGAATCCAGAAACGTTAGTGCAGCACTGGATGAAAGATGCAAGGGTCTGTCAGGAGTCCAGAAACTCATTGACCTTTCATACACACACACTAATTACTAGCAAACAGACCTCAGGTGAGGATGGTTACCGTTAATAGCCATTCAAACCCCTTTGTGTCAACTTGTGTGCATGGTATCAGGCCAAAATCACCAGGGTATGCAAACTTTTGATCAGGGTCATTTGGGTATTTTCTGTTGTGATTATGATTTTAAAAAGAGTAAACACAGGTGATTGATAATAAATGGCTTCAGCCAAACACTAATCATGAGTGAAAGAAATATTTTTTGTGTTATCATTCGTAGGATATTTAAACCTATGAGCCCAACTGTGTATATATATATATATATATATATATATATATATATATATATATATATATAAAATGTGTTTGTGTGTGTGTATATATATGTATGTATATATGTATATGTGTATATATATATATATATGTATGTATGTGTATATATATATATATATATATATATATGTATGTGTATATATATATATATATATATATATATATATATATATATATAATGTATGTATATGTATGTATGTATGTGTATATATATATATATATATATATAGGAAGCATCTATGAGAGGGTGGATTCTCATTTCAGCAAAGTTGTCAGGATGTCATTGGCCTAATCATTATGCAGGTCGGCGGTGCCATAACCGTATTTAAAAACATGACTATGCACGCGGTGACCGCACCGTCACTTGACCCAGCAGGTTGACTCGTCAAGCACTTGCTGCTATATTAGGAAAATGTGGGAAGGGGTAAAGCAGGCAGTCCCGTGACTTGCAGTCAGCACAGTCAGCGCTCACTCACTGTTCATGTCTCTGCCGTCAGAAAACATGAGCTATGACTTAAGTCAGTAACAGGTCATCACCCCGCCCCCCCCCCCCCCAAAACCAATTAGCTAATTGCTTGAGATCAGCGCCCAGGGAGCAGCAGAGAGCTCTGACTCATGGAACAGGTCCCATCTGTACACAGCGCCCCGGCCTTTTGTTTTAGGGCCTAATTTAATCTTTGAAGACGGGATTGCGGGCAAACCTTTCCCCTGTGGTTATGCCGACGTAAGATGCCGAACGCAAGGCCTTCGCCGAAAAACAACGGCTGGCCCTGGAGAAAGCTCATTAGCCCATCTAAGCAAGTCTGAAGATATTTTTTTATTTTTTTGTCTTTTGCAATGACACTGACCCGTGCCACTTTCCAGCGTTGGACTTTTTTTTTTTTTTTAACCTTAACCCTTTCACGACCTGGGGGGGGAGTCACAGATGCCTGGAAGTGTCACTATCACTATGCGTCCGTTAACTTGACAAAATAACTCTTTGCCCAACTAAATGTTTTATTTTTATTTTTAAGGACACGTTTTAATAATATACCCTGCTCGGGATTATAAGCGTGCGCTGACAAATGGACAAAATGCCAATTAAAATAAATAATAAAATATATATATATATATTTACTTGTTGTGTAAACACTGCATTGTCTTCTTTGAAGAAAACACGAGGGAAGAGCTGTAGCAATTTAGGTTTGTTTACTAACAAACTTCTTTTGATCCTCGGTGACAGCACGGTCTCACAGCTAGAAGCGTGCACAGGTGCACACGCTTATTAAAGGGAACGTAGACAAAAGCTCAACTCCAGACAGATATAAAAGACGCAAGCTATTGCTGCCTGTTTTTAAAGAGGGATTCCACCAAAAAAAAAAATATTAAAAGCCAGCAGCTATAAATACTACAGCTGCTGACTTTTAATAAATGGACCCTCGCCTGTCCCGGGGTCCAGCGATGCCGGCAGCCGAGGCCGATCGATCGCTCGGCTCTCAGCTGCTGTCGCCACCATTATAGGTGAGGGAATCAGGAAGTGAAGCGAATCGGCTTCACTTCCCGGTTCCCTACTGCGCATGCGCGAGTTGCGCCGCCAATAGGAAATCTCCGCGCTGTCACTGGGACCCGTGTGTGTCCCAGCAGACACTGCGGCAGGGCAGGAAATGGTGTAGACTCCCACGGGAGTCTATGCCCGGAAGTGGGTGTAAATACCGGTCTTTGACAGGTATCTCCACCCCCCTGAAAGGTGTCAATTGTGACACCGGAGGGGGGGAGGGATCCGATCAGCGGAGGTTCCACTTTAGGGTGGAATCCCGCTTTAACAATCAATGTATCTTTTCTAAGCAATTCATTGTATATATAAATTTGACCTGGTATCAACCACTTCCAATCCCCTATACAGCAGGGCTGGGATTCATTTATTTTACTTCCTAGTTTGTTGTTTTTTGTTTGTAGCATTTGCTTTGAAAATAAATAAAATAAAATTACAACACATAGCATTTTTGTGAACTAAGTGGTGTAAGCCCTGCCTGGTTTTCTTTTGCTAAATTACTCAACTAGTCACTCTGTCTTCTCATCCATAGCCTATGGAAAGATGGACTTGTAGTCCTAAAATAATATATATCTATCGCTATATATATATATATATATATATATATATATATATAGAGCTATCTATCTTATACATATATATATATATATATATATATATATATATATATATAGATAGATAGATAGATAGATAGATAGATATATAGATATTATTTTAGGACTATGAGTCCATCACTCCCTAGGCTATGGATGAGAAGACAGCGTGAGTGGTTGAGTGATTTAGCAAAAGAAAACCAGGCAGGGCTAACACTACCACTATATATATATATATATATATATATATATATATATATATATATATATATATATATATATATATATATATATATATATTACCAAAATTATTGGGACACCTGCCTTTACACGCACATGAACCTTAATGGCATCCCAGTCTTAGGCTCGATTCACACTAGCACGTTTTTTGATGCATTTTCCAGAAATGCAAGGACATTTTTTAACATGGGTTCCTATGGAACATGTTCACATCAATGCATTTTTGTGCCTCTGCGTTTTTGGAAAGGGTCGGGGACTTTTTTTCATGCAAAATGCAGCGTTTTGCATGTAATAGAAGTCAATGGACCTGCATCAAAAACGCAAGTACCGTTTTTTTACAGCGTTTTTGCCGCGTTTTTTTTTTCATTTTTTTCACTGTATATATCTGGAACCACAGTGTAAAAAAAAAAAAAGAAAAAAAAAACGCAAAACGCGGCAAAAACACGGTAAAAACGCGTGTCCAAAAATGCGACAAGCACCGCAAAAACGCTCAAAAGCAACATGCATAGATGTGAATCGAGCCTTAGTCTGTAGGGTTGAATATTGGGTTGGCCCACCCTTTGCAGCTATAACAGCTTCAACTCTTCTGGGAAGGCCGTCCACAAGGTTTAGGAGTGTGTCTATGGGAATGTTTGACCGTGCTTCCAGAAGCACATTTGTGAGGTCAGGCACTGATGTTGGATGAGAAGACCTGGCTCGCAGTCTCCGCTCTAATCCATCCCAAAGGTGTTCTATCAGGTTGAGGTGCAGGCCAGTCAAATTCCTCTACCCCAAACTCGCTCATACACACTATATTGCCAAAAGTATTGGACCACCCCTACAAATCATTTTGTTGGAGGGGGGATTATGGCGTGGGGTTGTTTTTCATTGGTTGGGTTTGGCCCCTTAGTTCCAGTGAAGGGAACTCTTAAGGCATCAGCATACCAAGACATTTTGGAGAATTTCATGATACCAACTTTGTGGGAACAGTATGGGGATGGCCCCTTCTTGTTCCAACATGACTGCACACCAGTGGATGAGAAGGCCTGGCTTGCAGACTCTGCTCTAATTCATCCCAAAGGTGTTCTATCGGGTTTAGGTGAGGACTCTGTGCAGGCCAGTGAAGTTCATCCACCCTAAACTCACTCATACATGTCTTTTTGGACCATGCTCAACCCCTCCACCAAATGGTTTGGACCAGTGCACGAAGCAAGGTCCATAAAGACATGGATGAGGGAGTTTGGGTGGAGGAACTTGGCTGGACTGCACAGAGTCGTATATTTTATTTTAGGACTACAAGTCTCTTTCTTCCAGGCTATGGATAAGAAGACAGCGTGATTGGTTGAGTAATTTAGCAAAAGAAAACCGGGCAGGGCTGACACCGCAGGTCACAAAAATGCTATGTGTTGTCAACACACAAAGAAACTTAGGGCTCAACAGGTATCCTTCTGTACTTGCAGGCTCCTTAACATCTCCCCACTCCTGGGAGAAGGCCCTTTAAGGAAATCTAAATGCTGGAACGGTTTTCTGGGCTTCATGGTCATGTGATCACTGTGATTGGCTCAGAAACACACGCAGATCCATAGCGCCGCTCAAAACTGTCCTCTCTTGTAGATGGACAACATCAAGCCAGTCATAGAAGTCCATCCCCACTCTCCATTAAGAGCGTGAAAGAATTTTGGCCACACTCCATGTAGCTTTTCTTGCAGTATTATTTTAATAATCAATAAACTGACCGCACACTGTGATACCTCCGCCCCAAAAACCAGCCTTACTTGATGCGTTTCACCACTCCTGGCTTGCTGACAAGGAGAGGGGAAAGCTCCCTATTCTTGTGAGAAGGCCAGGAGTAGTGAAACACACCAAGACGAAATGCGTCAGTTATCGCCGTATGCAGTCAATTCATTGAATATTAAAAAAATACTGCGAGAAGAGCTAAAATGAAGTGCGGCTGAAATTCTTTCATAGTGATTGGATGTCACAGTAATCATGTGATCAGGAGCCCATCCTACTGGCTCCTGATCATCAATGGTGACTGGGCTCTGTTGGTGACAACAACGCAGTCACAATGCCAGAGGTGCCAAGTGAGCGTGTTCCCTGTACAAAACAGAAAGCTGCATTTATGTGGCAGCATGGTGTTAAAGCCCACCATAGTGCTACCACCATATATGTGTGCGGATGGCGCTTGGAGGTTAATGGGATGGAGCATGGGAAACGTGCAGGTATTGCAGAAATGTACTGCATGTTTTTTATTTTTGTTTTTTTATTTCGCCTTGACACGTTTTAAAGGAACACAAAACTGTCTGCCTATGGAGCATAAGAAGCAATGATAGAACATGCATGAATGACAGCGGTACAAGGTGCAGTGACAATGCAGCCCTCTGCCACCAGCTTCAGCTTTCATCAGTTTCCAGCTGTCAGAAAGGAGAATGCTGATTGGTTCCTCTGGAAAGTTTTGCTGAAGTTTGCACAATGTTCCTTGCGTACTAATTAGGCTCACCCCACCATTAAAACTACCTTTTACACTATTCCAGGTTTTAACAGACCTAATGACAGAATGAGGTTGGTACAAGTCAGGGTATAAAATTTTTTTTTTAAAAATGCCGCCTCTGCCCTCAGCACAGAATGTAATCAATCACTAGAACGTTCAGAAAGTTCCGCTAAATATATTCAACCAGAAAGATTTCATAAATCATAAACGAACAGAGCTGACAAGCCTGGATCCTAGTTATAACTATAGGATGCAACGCCCACCCAGGGGATATAATAATAATGGAGGAGGGAGAGTAGGCCTCTGGACTAGGAATGGAGCCATGCATGGCCTCCATAGGATGTCCGTGGGACTTGCACACAGAATGAAATCACCATCCAGCAGCAGGTTTAGTCAGCAGGTCCTTTAATAGGAATATTCTGATTGGATCAACAGTCTCATGTTAACAGAGGGGGCTTGTGAGCAGGCATGACCGCTCTATGCCCACAGGGGAACAGAACTCACATAGAAACCAAACTATATTAACGTGGGGGTATGGAGGAAGTGTAACAACGTCTACATACATGCTGCTGTGTGTCAGGTCACCTTGAGGCGAGGTGACAGATGCACACCGTAGGGATCAGGAGTGCACCGCAAGGTTGTGGACCCTACGGCTGACTGCTGCGGACGAGAGACAGGTCCCACCGGGGTTAGAGCGTATGATTCCCTGGGGCGCGGAGTCTAAGAGCCAGCAGGTGTTCACCAGAGCCTCGAGTGGTGAGGATGGACTTGGCTGCAACTGGCTCCAGGTCGCGACCCCCAGGGTCCCCCAGCTCACACCCACAGTAGGAAACAGGAGGATAGGGATGGTGAGGGACAAAGCCAAGGTCGGGGCCACAAGCAGACAGGAATAGTCAGAGACATGCCAAAAGGTCAGGATTACAGGCAAACAGGGATAGTCAAAGACACGCCAAAGTCGGTAACTGAACAACAGAAGAGCACACGGCAGGTAACAGGAAGCTAACACACAAAGGAATACACAATGGTTGATCAGCAGGGTTGGCCTGCAGTGCACAGGTTAATATAGAGTTCTCTGATAGGAGCTAGGGTGGAGTCATGCCAGAAGATGGATTACAAAAGCAGTCAGGTGAGGGTCGGCTGGTCTCTAGAGATGAACACATGGAAACAGGTAAGCAGACCAACTCTGTTGCATAACCATGACACTGTGGCAATGTGGACAGAAAAGTTGTAGTTTCACTGTCCACCAGCAGCCAGCAGTTTCCAGTAATCAATCTCCATCTGATGCTGGCTGCTGGGAGGGTATTTAGGTCCTCCCCTTTTAGTGTCTTTTTTCTCCAGTGTTTTGCTGCTGCCAGATCCTTTTGCCTTTTCTTCTGATTGCGTTCCTGCCCTGTACACCATGAGATAGGGTTCTAATTAAACTTACTTGGTGCCTTATCTGCATTAAATTAGCCTCACAACCTGTGTAATTCATATGTGTTCGGGTTTAAAGGGATGAGGTGGCAACCCGTACCATGAGATGATCATCCAGATGCAAATTTATCACAGAATCAACTTGTTTCATTGACCCTCTTCATCAGGACCTGGATGGGAAACAATATATATACACTATATTGCCAAAAGTATTGGGACACCTGCCTTTACACGCACATGAACTTTAATGGCATAGTCTTAGTCCATAGGGTTCAATATTGAGTTGGCCCACCCTTTGCAGCTATAACAGCTTCAACTCTTCTGGGAAGGCTGTCCACAAGGTTTAGGAGTGTGTCTATGGGAATGTTTGACCATTCTTCCAGAAGCGCATTTTTGAGGTCAGGCACTGATGTTGGACAAGAAGGCCTGGCTCTCGCAGTCCCCTCTATAATTAATCGCAAAGGTGTTCTCTGCCTCCTGCGTGGATTGGCTGAGACAGTCTATATATTCAGGTTGCTGATTTGTCTTTCCAGACCACCAAATTCTATAATCCTCCAGAAGGCAGGGGTAAACAATCAAACCTGCAAACAGTGAAGCCTGACGTAGCTCAAAGCAATCACAAGCTTCTCCACTGGTTACAGAGGAGCCAAACATTTTTTTTACCTAACAACCAGTCTGAGCAGATGTTACATCAAAATCAGACACTGCCAGGTGTGTCGGGATTTACTCTTCAAGTGGTTTCTTCCTCTGGACATTATGTCACAAGTAAATGACCAGGGCTGTGTGCAAGGGAGCCACTTTACTGAAGAATGTACCACGTATGGACCACTGTCAACCTCGGACAAGAATCAAGGCAGGTTCTGTCTGTCGTTTCCAGGTAGACATCGATCTATGGCTGATTTTTACCTGTAAGCTTATCAATTACACTCCTGACGTCCTCACTATTCAGCTTTGACGGAAAGATCAATCTCACAGACAGACTTGGACTATTTCTCTTTAGTGTCCCTTTTCTAGAGGAGTCATTGCACCAAAGACAAGTGGGGAAAGGTCAGACAAGAGGTCAGGCGAACTGCCCCCCCAGCCTGTCCTCCTCCTGACTTGTGAATTTACTCATGCTGATTAAATTTGTGATTATCATGGGAGCCAGAAATAGCAGGCTGTGCCACAGACACCCACGAGTACATTTTAGTCATGTTACAGCCCTAATAAACTGGAAGCCTGCCACGCCGAACCATTAAGATGGATATCACTTTCGCTTGCGTGTAACTAACGCATGAGGCAGATGAGGGCTTGAGTCCTTAAAGGACAAGTTCACTTTTAGTTCAGTTGTCCTTCATGGTGGATTCATTATGCGTAAATATGCACCTGCAGCCCCCAGATCCTCAACTCTTCACTGTGTGGCCCTGTCCGGCCATCTTTTCTGCCATACAATCCTGGCTGGGCACTATCATGGCTGCCCCCCGTCTTTCCCATGGATGGGTTCAACCACAGGCACATACAGGGACCACAATGAATGTGCGTGGCCCAGATGGGTCTGTTTTTGAAGAATAGACTATGCAACACTGGGAAGATCTCAGAAGTGGAGTTGCAGGTATTTATCCAATCCACTCAGAGGGGAGGGATTCCATGAAGGACAACCTCATAAAGGCCTGTGGCCAACTAGAAATCTTGTGTTATCAGCAACTTGGCAGCTAAAGAATTGCTAGGAGAGCAAGGAAACTCATCACCTATTTCTACAGTCTGGCTTCATCAATGGCAGACCAGCAAGGCTTCACTCCACCGTTGCGCCCTTGCTGGCAACCAAAATTGTCAAGTGTTTCAGCCAATGAGGGAGCAACACTGCAGAAGCAGACGACTGATCTATTTAGAGATCCTGTCACTGGAGACGTCGGCAGTAACAGGATCACTAGTGCGTCATAGGCTTTAGAGCAGCCTCTCTCAACCTTTTCAACACAGAGGAACCCTTAAAATAACTTTCTGGCCTCAGGGAACCCCTGCTAAAAATGTATGTATCTACAACCCATGATACAATAGTGGGATGCACAGTGGGAAGAATGCTCCTTATACTTGTCGACACTGGAAAGAATTACCCCCTTACCGATAGCTAAAATGATTAATGGTGTCAGTGGGACCTTATCTAAGAGAAACTGCTCCTTGTTCAAGGAACCCTAATGCCCCGTACACACGAGCGGACTTTTCAACATCCAAAGTCCGACGGACTGATTCCGTCAGACTATTCGATCGTGTGTGGGCTGCAACGGACTTTTGATTCACCAAAGTCTGACGGACTTTAGAATATGGAACATGCTTCAAATTTTTCCGACGGAACTCCGCCGGACCCGGTCCCTTCGAAAAATTCGCTCGTGTGTATGCTATTCCGACGGACTAAAACCGACGCTAGGGCAGCTATTGGCTACTGGCTATGAACTTCCTTATTCGAGTCCAGTCGTACGTCATCACGTTCGAATCCGTCGGAGTTTAGTGTGATTGTGTGTGGCCAAGTCCGCTCAGCCGAAAAGTCCGTCAGAACTCTGTCGGAACTCCGTCAGAACTCTGTCGGAACTCCGGCAGAACTCCGGCAGAACTCCTTCGGAAGTCTGTCGGACATAAGTCCTCTCGTGTGTACGGGGCTTTAGCAAGCTCTGGAGGAACCCTGGTTGAGAAACCCTGCTTTAAAGTGATGCAGCACAGGGTCACTTGTATGTACAACATACCTGTTTCACTGCTCTTTTGGCACTTTAGGTTTGCTCCTAATAGTCCTGTCCTCTTCTGAGAGTGTCTAATTACTAAGGTAAATACTATAGAGCGGGCATTCTCAATCTGGGTTCTGTGAAACCCTAGAGTTCCTCCATAGGTTGCTAGGGGTTCCTTGAGCTGTGGCTAATTCACCTTCTATCTCAAGATGCCTTCTTAGTTCCAGGTCCATCACCACTTGGCAGAGCTATTAGCATGAAGCAATGATCTTTTTAGCTATCTGTAAGGGTGGCATTCCACCCTTTCCACCCTTTCCACAAATGGCTGCAAATTTGAAGCGTGACATGTTGGGTATCAATTTACTCGGTGTAACATTATCTTTCACAATAAATAAAAAAATGGACTAACTTTACTGTTGTCTTATTTTTTAATTAAAAAAATAATAATTTGAAACGTGACATGTTGGGTATCAATTTACTCTGCGTACCATTATCTTTCACAATAAAAAAAAAAATTGGGCTAACTTTACAGTTGTCATATTTTTTAATTCAATAAAGTGTATTTTTTCCAAAAAAAGTGCGCTTGTAAGACCGCTGCGCAAATTACAGTGTGACAGAAAGTATTGCAACGACCTCCATTTTATTCTCTAAGGTGTTAGAAAAAAAATGTATAATGTTTGGGGGTTCTTAGTAATTTTCTAGCAAAAAAAAATGTTTTTAACGTGTAAACAAAAAATCTCAGAAAGAGGCTCGTTCCTTAACCACTTTCCGTCCGCCATATAGCAGAAACACGGCGGCATTGTGGTTTCAAAATCCTGACCGGACGTCATATGACGTGATCAGAATCACGCATCGCGACGATCGTTGCTGCGGGGTGTCAGTCTGACACCCCGCAGCTACGATCTCGGTAAAGAGTCTCCAACGGAGACTCTTTACCAGGTGATCAGCCGTGTCCAATCAGCCGTGTCCAATCACAGCTGATCACAGTGTAAATAGGAAGAGCAGGTGATCGGCTTTTCCTCACTCGCGTCTGTCAGACACGAGTAGAGGAGAGCCGATCGGCTGCTCCTCTGACAGGAAGGGTCTCTGCTGATCGATTATCAGCGCAGCCCCCCCCAAGGATGCCCACACTGGACCACCAGGAACGCCACCAGACCACCAGGGATGCCCAGCACCAGGTATGCCACCCTAGACCACCAGGGATGCCAGTCAGTGCCTACAATGGATGCCTTTTAGTGCCCACAATGGATGTCAATCAGTGCCCACAATGAGCATCACTGATTGGCATGCATTATTGTTTGGCACTGATTGGCATCCATCAGTACAGTATAATACAATGCCGCCTATCAGTGCCCATCCGTGCCGCCTATCAGTGCCCATCCGTGGCACCTAGCAGTGCCCATCCATGCCCATCTGTGCCACCTATCCATGCCCATCTGTGCCACCTATCCATGCCCATCCATGCCACCTATCCATGCCAATCCATGCCAGCTATCAGTGTCAATTTGTGCCACCCATCAGTGCCCATCCACGTCGCCCATCAGTGCCACCTATCAGTGCCCATCAGTGCTGCCTATCAGTGCCACATATCAGTGGCGATTCAGTTCGCATTGTGCGCTATACAAGTATTTCATTCATTCATTCATTCAGTGTCCATCAATGCCACCTCATCAGTGCCACTTCATTGGTGCCACCTCATGGGTGCCCATCGGGGCCGCCTTATCAGTGCCCATCAGTGCAGCCCCATCAGTGAAGGAGAAAACATACTTATTTACAAAGTTTTGAAACTGAAACAAAAAAAAAAACATTTTTTTTTTCAAAGTTTTTGTTCTTTTTTTATTTGTTTAGCAAAAAATAAAAACCGTAGAGGTAATCAAATGGCACCAAAATAAAGCTCTATTTGTGGGAAAAAAATGATAAAAATGTAATTTGGGTACAGTGTAGCATGAACGCGCAATTGTCATTCAAAGTGCGACAGTGCTGAAAGCTCAAAATTGGTCTGGACAGGAAGGTGTTTAAGTGCCTGCTGGTATTGAAGTGGTTAAAGTGGATAATACAAAGAACCTCATGAAACATAAATGGAAGCAGTTTCTCCCAGCTACCAATCAGAAAACTCGCTCCAGTCCCGAACATGATAAATATATACAGAAATGACTCTACATTGCCTTTAAGAGAGAAGGAGCGTGGACGGGGCAGACAGACAGTGATATGAAGAGACAGACAGTTACTGCCAGACTTCAGGAGGAGATGGAACTGCTAGAGGGGAAATGAGCTGTTCTCTTGAATTATGATCTCCCTGAGTGAGCACAGGAGCTCCAAGGAACAGATCTGCAGTATGGAGGTCTGCACAGAGCAATCGTATACATCTAACAAAGTTACCAGCAATTATACTCATTTCCGGGACGCGTTTTTGCTGAAGCAACATGCCTTAGGTACACTCTCTCTCTCTCTCTCTCTCTGGATAATTGCACATTAAAATCTTACAAAGGCATTATTTACTAAACCGCACTAAAAATGGTTTTCTTGCCTTGTAATTCACGACCTCGGGCAACAATAAAAAACAAACACCCTTTCACCAGTTTTACATATCAAGTGTATACATTTGATACAGATTCCAGAATTAAATGAAATCCAGGACACATTTTTTTCTGAAGCGCATTCTAAGGTAGCAAGTGCCGTGGTCAGCGGCAGAAGGGCCCCCTATACCTGGTGGTCAATGGAGAAGGGCCTAGTTTACATTAGTGGTCAGTAGGAAAAATTACTCTTAATTTGGTGATCAATGGGAAGAATGCCTCTGACACTGGTGGTCAGTGAGAAGAATGACCCTTATATTGGTGGTCAATTGGAAGAATGCCCCTTGCTTTGGTAATCAGTGGGAAGAATGACGCTGCCATCTGTGGTTATTGGAAAAAATGCCCCTTACACTGGTAGTCAATGGGAAAATGACTGTTACATTGGTGATCAATGGGAACAATGCCCCTATTTTGGTGGTCAATGGAAAGAATGCATTTGACACTGGTGGTCAGTTAAAAGAACGACCTTTACATTGTTGGTCGATTAGAAGAATGCCCCTTGATTTGATAATCAGTGGGAAGAATGATGCCAACATCGGTGATTATTGGAAATAATCCCCCTTACACTGGTAGTCAATGAGAAAATTACCCTTATATTGCTGGTCAATAGGAAGAATGCCCTTATATTGGTGATCAGTAGGAAGAATGCCCCTATATTGGTGGTCAATGGAAAGACTGCCTCTGACATTGGTGGCCAGTGAGAAGAATGACCCTTACATTGGTGGTAAATAGAAACAATGCCCCGTTAAATAGATGGTCAGTGGGAAGAGTGACCCTTACATTGGCGGTAATTGGAAAGAATGCCTTTTACGTTGGTGGTCAATGGGAAGAATGTCCCTTATATTGGTGGTCAATGGGAAGAATGCCTTTTACATTGGTGGTCAGTGGGAAGAATGACCCTTACATTGGTGGTCGATTGGAAGAATGCCCCTTACTTTGGTAATCAGTGGGAAGAATGATGCCGACATCGGTGATTATTGGAAATAATGCCCCTTATACTGATAGTCAATGGGAAAATTACCCTTATATTGCTGGTCAATAGGAAGAATGTCCTTATATTGGTGGCCAATAGGAAGAATGCCCCTATATTGGTGGTCAATGGAAAGACTGTCTCTGACATTGGTGGTCAGTGAGAAGAAAGACCCTTACATTGGTGGTCAATAGAAATAATGCCATTTAAATATATAGTCAGTGGGAAGAATGACCTTTACATTGGCGGTCATTGGAAAGAATGTCTTTTACGTTGGTGGTCAATGGGAAGAATGTCCCTTACATTGGTGGTCAATGGTAAGAATGTGTCATAATTAGGTTCTCAGTGGGAACAATGATCTATACATTGGTGGCCATTGGAAAGAATGCCCCTTACATCGGTGGTTAATGGGAAAAATGACCCTTACATTGGATTGGTGGTCAGTGGAAAGAATGCCCCTTAAATAGGTGGTCAGTGGCAAGAATGACCTTTACACTGGTGGCCATTGGAAAGAATGTCCTTTACATTGGTGGTCATGGGGAAGAATGGTTCTTGCATTGGTGGTCAGTGGGGAGAATGGCTCTTAACTTGGTGGTCAGTGGGAAGAATGCAGCATACATTGGTGATCAGTGGGAAGAATGCCCCTTAATTTGGAGGTCAGTGGGAAGAATGCCCCTTAATTTGGAGGTCAGTGGGAAGAATGCTACTAACATTGATGGCCAGTGGTAGGAATGATCCCTTTACAGAAAGCTCAAAAGATTATTGGTGTGAGTAGATACTTATCTGAAGGTAGCTGCTAATTATTTATGGAACCCCTAGCAATCTTTGGAGGAACCGTAGGATACCAAAAAATCCTGAATAAGGTTGCTCAAGACTAACCAAGGATTTAATGAACCTCAACTAAAGAAAGCAATTCTACATAACCACCTGGAGAACAAGCAAAAAAGTCCACCACATGGGTTCCACATCTGCTGTAGGTGAGCATTCATGTTTATTCCTAGGAGGAAAGCAGTGCAAGTAGATGTTCCCGCCATTACCTAACTCACACCATCAGAAAAGTGTATTTTTTAACCCATCCAAAAAAAAGTCCTCCAAGAACCATTGTTTGAACAGCGAGGATAAATATCTGCTCATCTCCTGTGCCACTATTCTCTATGGCCACAGCCCTTGCACACACGGTCGGACATTCCGACAACCAAATCCGTCGGATTTTGTCCGTCGAATTTTGTCAAAAAGTTGTCAAAAACAGAACATGATGACGTTATTTCGTTACGATAGGACTACGTTCAGGCTAGTAGCCAATAGCCTTGGTGTAGGAATTTGATCTGAGCATGCGTGGCACTTTGTCCGATCGGAATTCTCTACACATGATCGGAGTATGTCTGATCGGAGCATTTTGTCAGAAAATTTTACCAACAAGTTGGAAAACTTGGTCCATCAGATACTCCGACGGGAACAGTCCGATGGAGACCACACACAGTCGGAATATTCGACAAAACGGTCCGATCGGACACATTCCGTCAGAATCTCCGACCGTGTGTACAAGGGCTTAGCCATATAACCTGGCCTAACTTACCAAAGAAAACATTTGAAAAGTCAATATAAAATGAAAAAAAAAAATACATAAGCAGAAATTTCCTTCTGTAAAATGGCACATCAAAATGATAAGAAGATTTGGAGATATGGACAGTTATCTGCAAATCTTGACTTTTAGGCCGGGTTCGCACCGCTGCGATGCGGGAACGCCGCGAATCCGCGGCGTTTTCCCGCATCGCACACCTCCCGCCGGCAGTTCACACTGCCCTATGCGGACGGCTGGGAGTGTCAATGTTATGTTAATGACACCCCCAGATCCGTCCGCATATCGCAGTGCGATCTGCCAACTCGCACAGGAGTCGGATCGCATGGTGTGAACCCCCATGCGATCCGATTCTGTTGCGGACCAAAAAAAGGGTCCCGTGCGGGTTTGCTGCGGGAGCGCTGCGAATTCAGCCATACTATCTGTATGGCTGAACTCGCATCGCTACGGAGATCGGATGTGATTTGCGGTGCGTATCACATCCGGATCTCCCCCCGCAGCAGTGTGAACCCAGCCTTACTGTAGCAGCTGAGCCAATGCTTATATTGGTCAATGAGGCGGTGGAAGGAGGCAGAGCCAAGTTAAACCACTACAGTAAAATATAAAACTTATACTGCCTATATCTGTTGATATACTGATAGTTTTGTGGCTTTCACTGAAGCTGAGCTCATCTTATGTATTTTTCATCATATGCTCACTTTCAATTTTCCAGGTTTGTGACAGGTTCACTTTTTTTAGAGAATGATAACTTCATTCCCATCCACATCCATATATTACATTGGCAGAATAAAAGCCATACAGTTATCATCTGGTCATTGAATGTGGGGGAAGTGACTTCTCGAAAAGCCACCAGATCTGTTCATCTTACACAGAAATACTTCTTGGCTGGTCGCTCTATCAGATGCAAGAGAGGAAAACATTTCTTTGGTAAAGGAACAGATAAGCTGGGGTGATTTATCTTGACTTGACAAGTTGAGAATAATAAAGCAGGAGGGAGGACAGAGCACATTTTGCAACTGAAGGAAAACAAATATTCATTTCAGGTGCTGCTAAAGGCCTGGTTGGCTGTTGTGGTGTGTTGGATGCACTCATGTTGATGCCTATCATGTTGTACGCTGCGTTGGGACAGACCATTCATTTGAATGGGCTGCTAAGTGCACCACAACCCAATGCACCACCAACCAAAAACTGTGCAAATAGAACTTTTGACAGTGGATGGCAACGCATATGGGCAAGGCACGGTTGGGGTGCTATTCAGAATGAATGGCACTGCATTGCACCAATGCGTGTAACACGTGCTACCCCAATGCGATACTGCGAATGGGTCCTAATAGTGCATTTGATGGAGATATAAAGACATACCCTTGAAATAGACAGAAGGGACATTTGTGAATCACCTAGACCAGCCTTTCTCAACCTTTTTAACATTGAGGAACCCTTGAAATAACATTCCAATCTCAGGGAACCTCTACTACTAATGACTAGATCTACAACTCATGATACATTAGTGTGATGGTAAGTGGGAAGAATGCTCCTTACACTTGTGGTCATTGAGAAGAATTATCCCCTTCCAGATAGCTAAAAAGATCAATGTTGTCAGAGGGAACTTATCTGAGATGATGTTCAAGGAACCCCTAGCAACCTCTGGAGGAACCCTAGAAATCCATTGAACGAAACGCTGGTAGAGAAACCCTGACCTAGACCCATTCTGTACACCTTGTGTAATGCTCCCAAGTTTCCAAGATATAAAATTACACCTTCCAAGATGAAGGCAAAGAATACACACCCCAGCTACGAAGAGCGGTAAAAATGATTACACAGAATATGATTGGTTAAACCCATAAGTGCTTTTTTTTCACCGCTACTTTTTAGTCGTTAAAGAAGAACTTCAACCAAATGTTCTCCTAAATCAGTGGCCTCTAAACTGTGGCCTGTGGGCCAGATGCGGCCCTTTGCTTGCCTTTATACGGCCCTTGTGGCACGATTCCATTCACAGATATGAGGCACTATTAATCCTACTGATACCAACAATGACACATCATTCCTTCCACTGACACCAACAGTGGGGCATAATCTCTCCCATTGACACCAACAATGGGCTACGATTTCTCCCACTAATACCAATGATAGGGCACTATTCCTCCCACTGACACCAATGATGGGGCACTATTCCTCCCACTGACACCAATGATGGGGCACTTATCCTCCCACTGACACCAATGATGGGGCACCATTCCCCCCCCCAGTACCAATTACCAGAAACTATTTCTCCTCTTACTGTCCACAGGCGCTATGTATATATTTTTTCCACTGATCACCAAGCCTAGGGTATTATTTACATTGATGCTGGCCATTTTCTACTCCCAATGGCCACAGTCGCCCCCCCTCAATTGTGTGAAGGACAGTGTGAGGAGATCAGACTGGGGTTCTGGGTCACCCTGTGCCCATAATGAACAGAGGGTGTCTTACACATAGGTGGGACCAGGAGAGCTGGACAAGGAGTTTCCAGAGCTCTCCAAGGTAAGCTGGGTTCCCCACCCAATGTGACTCCTGTCACAGACAGTAAACTGACCCTTTGTTTAGAAATATTGGAGACCCCTGTTTTAAATAAATCAATCAGTACAAGGAGCACACTAACAGGAGGAGACAGCAGAGTGACAGAGAGATGACCTCATAAGTGTGCTGCTTCTTCTTTCACTGTCCAGTCACAGAGTTGAGTTGGGTGGTGGCCTGTAAGTGAAAGTGAAGAAAATAAAGATAAGACCTCCTCCCCTGTAAGACAGGGCTTTACTGTTGGGCAGAGCGGTTTATATCTCAGAGCTGGATGGGCAGAAATACAAATCCTTTGGCTGGTAAAATAGCCCCATTAAATGTATTTTATCTTCATAATTAGCCGTTTCCCCCGGAGGTCAGCTTTAAGAGTTCATATCAGTACATTACAGTATACAAAGGGCTTTAAAGTGTCTTTCTTTCCCTGCCAAGTATACTGTATACAGTCTATGCCCTCCAGGCACTATATGAACAGTCGCAGTCAAATAAAATCACAGGACTCTCTATAAGCCCATTCAGCATTTTGCTGGCCGATACGTCCTCCCTTAGGTCTGCATTTCGAGGATGCGTACAAATACAAATACAGATTCTTATCCAGTTCCCGTGGTCATCCATGTGAATTAATCAAAGCTTTCTAGAGATTAGTGGAGCTTTGTGGGAAAGTATGAAAATATATTTACAAAATCTTCCTTCTTTCAACACACGATCCATTAGTAGAATCCTTAACAGACTTGTGTTGTTTTTTTTTTTTTTTTTCTTCAGAGGGGATGAAACGCCATTAATGTCAATTAGTATCAGATAGTGACCTCTGCATAACGATTAGACTGGGGCACAGATCCTGTTTTGAGTTTCAGTAGTCCTCAGGTGCCCTCAGTATGGAACGCTGCATGGAATCTAAATGCCTTTCATTCCATTCACCGGATGCTGCGTGCAAAAAAGGCTGTGTCCGTTGGGATTCAACAATGGTCCTGCTGGGCTCGTGCAGAGAGGGAGGCCGCTATGGAGAGGCCCCAAACAGCCAGTCATGGGGTGCAATGGCTTTTATTAAAAACGTAATGGAAGAGGAGAAGGGAAGGTCCTCCACCATGGGCCACCAGGCTTAGTGGCATCATTTGGGCTTCAACAAAATGGCAGATTGGAAGAACAAAAGTGGAAAACAGTCAACTTGCATTTGGAAAGGTAATTCCGTAAGTATGAATAGGGAACTGTCTAAATCTAAAGCTTTTCAGGCCATTTCAACCACTTTCACCCATAAACTCTTCTACACCAGGGATCTCCAAATTTCTAAACAAGGGGCCAGTTTATTGTCTTCCAGACTTTGGGGGGGGGGGGGGGGGGCAGAATGTGGCCTGCGGGAGTGGAAATTTTCCTGCCATCAGCAAAAGTAAACATCACCGAACTTGGTATAAGGTGGAAGAATAGTGCCGCATCGTTGGTTTCACTGGGAGGAATAGTTCCCCATTGTTGATTTCAATAAGAGAAATGGTGCTCCATTGTTTATGTCAGTTGGCAGAATGGTGTCTCGTATTAGTGAGTAAATCATGCCCCAAGGTCCAGCTAAAGGCAAGCAAAGGGCCACATCCGGCCCGGGCCACAGTTTGGAGAACACTGTCGTACACTGTTGGGTTGAATAATGGGCAGGTATGGAAAAAATGGAGCCTGCAGAGTGCATGCAAATAAGAAGAGCCAAGCTAGAAGACTTCAATGGCTGCGTGGGCAGGAGGAATAGGGACCGGTAAATGTAAGAATTGGAGGAGGTGCTGGGGGGAGGAAGGGACTTTTAACTGTTTCCTGCCTGAAGTCTATAGATTATTAATCTCCTGCATTATGTCCCATGCTGAAAGTACACCATTCTACATCTTCTCTTGTCAGCCAGCAGCCAACGTGATCCCCACCAACAAACAAGAGTGGCAATCATATGGTCACTCTATCAGCTATGCCAGAGCAATCACATGCAGGCTGAAGGCTTCATTCACAAAATTAGTCTGCAGCATGCAGATGCCCTTCAGCCTAAGGGCGGCAATGTGCCTCTGTTTAGTACTGCAACTGTCAGATACAACTATCGTATTAAAGAAAATGATAAACAATGAATTATCACTACTGCTCTATACATGATGACATCTGTGGTTGAGGGCCACAGAGAATGGTGGATGCCTGCCCATGCAAGGAATAAGATAAGTATTACAGCTTATTCATATAACCGTAGACTTAATGAGCACTTAAAGTAGAATTCCAGGGCATATAGAAAAGAAAATAATAGAAAAGGTGAATGTCTTTGCATGCCTTAGTCAGAGCCCAGACTTAGACCGCCACTGAAAATCTGTGGAATTATCGGGGCTTGGCTCTCAGCCCCTCCTTCTCTGTGCTCACTGCTCAGGTTGCTCAGCTGTTAGTTAATTTCCAGTACTCAAGGTTCCACAGTGGCTCACCTGTTAATCATCTCCTGCTCATCAGTCAAGCCCACAGCCAGCCCCTTCTGGCTTTTAAACTGCCTGATTAATTTCATCAATTGCCTTCGCCTTGGTCAACATATCTAGAGACTCTCTGCTGTGTTCCTGTTGAAGACTCGCCTGGCTGGCGTCCCTTCTGGTTCCTGATCCTGTCTGCTGCCTCTGACTACGCTGATCTCTGGCTTCCTAATTTCCTGGCTTGTTCTGACTATCTGCTTTGGCTACCAAACCCTGGCTATGTTTTGACTATGTTTTTTTTATTTGTACCATTTTTACCATTTTATTAAAAGGTGTGATTTTTGCTGCATTTTCTGCCTCCGTCTGTTCCATGGTTCCTGACAGGAATGCCTTGAAGACCGCAGTCCACAAATGGTCACTATCAAATTTAACTGAACCTGAGCAGTTCTGCAAAGAAGAGTGGGCAAATAATGCCACGTCTAGATGTGCAAAGTTAGTAGAGATATATCCCAACAGACTAAAGGATGTAATTAAAGCAAAAAGGTGGTTCAACAAAATACTGTACTGACACAAGGGGGTGATCCTTTTTCCAACTCAGTAACCCTGTTTTTGATTTTCTGACATGTTGGTGTTATGTCTTTGACTTGGATGTTATAAGTTGCACTGAGTAAATACAACTGGATAAAGCAAAAACTGTGTCTGTCTTCATTTCAGGCTGCAAAGCAACAAAATGTGATTATTTTTAAGGGGGGTGATTCTTTTCTATACCCATTGTATATATATATATATATATATATATATATATATATATATATATATATATATATATATATATATATATATTCTTACACAGGTCAGCCAGCATAGGTGTTAGGAGGGGGGAGGAGCATTTTTAAGACTAGTAAGGTTTAACCTAGAATTCTACTCTTTCTGCGTGTATAAGGTTTTTTTTCTGTCTGGAGTGTGGTTTAAAAAATAGTTTGGATAATAACATAATGCTGTCATTTCTTTTTTCAGGATTCTATTTTTTTTTTTTTTTTTTTGGACCGGTGTCATTGCGCCTAGCAGAATTACAGCCATGGGGTTTGGCCGAAACTCTCCAGGTCTTGAATAAGGAAAACAGCTTCTGCTAGATTTGGAGAGCTACTGAGGGTTGTGTAACCCTGGCGGTCTGATCAGAAGTCTGATTTTCCATTCTAGTATGAAGGAATGGGTTTTTCTCTCGGTTTCCTTATCTTCATTTAGCCAATACTGCATTGTAAATATCTCAAGCAATGGAATACAACATCTGATAATATAAAGATAATATAACAAATGTATTTCTACATAAAGTGGCTGGGTCAACATTTGTTAATAAGAGGCTCTATACATTCTAGGAATAAAAATAAAATAAAAAATAAATAACGATTATATATATATATTGCTTTGTGCACTGGTGGGCAGTCATGTTGGAACAGGAAGGAGCCATCTCCAAACTGTTCCCACAAAGTTGGGAGCATGAAATTGTCCAAAATGTCAGTATGCTGACGCCTTAAGAGTTCCCTTCACTGGAGCTAAGGGGCCAAACCCAACCCCTGAAAAACAACCCCACACCATAATCCCCCCTCCACCAAATGATTTGGACCAGTGCACAAAGCAAGGTCCATAAAGACGTGACTGAGCGAGTTTGGGGTGGAGGAACTTGAATGGCCTAACAACAGGTGTCCCTCATTCCCATCTCAAAAAGTTGGGAGGTATCGAATCCCCCCACCTCCTGTTCCGTGGTGCATGTCTAATTTTTGGTCTGTTTTGGTGTGTTGGTAGCCCATTCAAATGAATAGGCTGATCTCGTGTCATGTATGATAATGCATGTGCATTATCGCCTGCAATGGATAGCATAGATCTGTATGGGCTCCTAAAGTATAACTATCCAAACACTTAAAAAAAATTTTTTGGGGGTTTTAGAGTGGAGAGGGATTAGATCAGTGTTTCTCAACTCCAGTCATCAAGGCGCCCTAACACCCCTTTCACACCAGGGCGTTTTGCAGGCGCTATAGCGTTAGAGATAGCGCCTGCAATCCGCCCCAAAGAAGCTGCACCATTGTTTGTAGTGGCTTTCACACTACAGCGGTTCGCTGGCAGGACGTCAGGGAAAAGTCCTGCCAGCAGCTTCTTTGGAGCGGTGAAATCAATGGGGCAGCGCTGTAATACCGCCGGCAAAACGCTGCAATAGCGCTGTTTTCCCGGCGGTTTTAACCCTTTCTCGGCCGCTAGCGGGGGGTAAAAGTGCCCCGCTAGCGGCCGAAATGCGCCGCAAATCCGGCGGTAAAAATAGCAGCGTTTTACCGCCCACGCTATGGACGGTGTGGTGTGAAAGGGGTCTAACAGGTCATGTTTTCAGGCTTGCCATTATTTTGCACAGGTGATTTGATCAGGTTCACTGCCTTAGTAATTACCACAGCTGTTTCATCTAAGGGAAATCCTGAAAACATAGCCTTGTAGGGGCGCCTTGAGGGCCAGAGTTGAGATTAGAACACCGGCTGTCAGGTATTTATTGCTATCCCTGCTCTCATTAGGGAGAATTGTCCTCTCAAGTTATCCTGATAACCACCAAGAGTAAAAATGAAAGAAAACCCCAAATTTTGGGTTGTCACTGGAATAGGAATAGAGGAGAAATCTTCCAACAGGAACACTAGTTCCAGGGATTCCCTCACTTTTGGGGGGAGTTCCTCCCTTCCTGTTTTGGCTATGGGACAGGAAGTGAACTCTCTTCAATGGGACACAGATGAAGAAAAATAAACCTAACCGATATATTTTGCCTTCAAGATTATAGATGAACTTTAACCACTTGCCGACCGCCGCACGACGATATACGTCGACAGAATGGCACGGGCAGGCATATGGGCGTACCTGTACGTCCCTGCCTTCCCGCGGGTGGGGGGCCCGATCGGGCCCCCCCCCGGTGCCAGCGGCGGTCGGTATCCGTGCAGGAGCGATCCGGGATGAGGGGGCGGCCATTCATTCATGGCCACCCCCTCGCGATCGCTCCTGACGAATGGAAGTGAAGCATTGCATCACTTCCTCTCCTGTAATGTAAACACAGGAGAGGAAGTGATGTAATCTCTCCTCCGTGTCGGTATTTTTCGTTCCGGCACCGAGGAGAGAGGATCGAGGAACATGCCAGGCACACTCACACCCCCCCTTCACCCCCCGATCACCCCCCCCAATTACCCCTGCCCCCCCAGTCACAGTGACACCAATTGCATTATTTTTATTTTTTTTTGCATTGGTGTCATTTGTGACTGTAATAACTGTTAGGGCAGTTAGGGTTAGCCCCCTTTAGTTCTAATGTACCCCCCTAACCCCCCCAATAAAGGTTTAACCCCGTGATCACCCCCCGTTGCCAGTGTCACTAAGGCTAGGTTCACATTGCAGCGGTTTATAAGAACGGATGTGATTCGCACCGCACTGCAGTGCAAATCACATCCGATCTCTGTGCGATTCGAGTTCAGCCATACAGATAGTATGGCTGAATTCGCGCCGCACCCGCCGCAAATTCGCATGGGACCCTTTTTTTGGTCCGCAGCAGAATCGGATCGCATGGGTGTTCACACCATGCGATCCGAGTTTGCAGATCGCACTGCGATATGCGAACTGATCTGGGGGTGTCATTAACATTTCACTGACACTCCCAGCAGTTCGCATAGGGCAGTGTGAACTGCCGCCGGGAGGCATGCGATGCGGGAACCCGCCGCGGATTCGTGGCGTTCCCGCATCGCTCCAGTGTGAACCCAGCCTAATAAGCGATCGTTTTTCTGATCGCTGTATTAGTGTTACAGGTGACGCTAGTTAGGCAGGTAGGTATTTAGGTTCGCCGCAGCTTTTTATAGCGCCAGGGACCCCCATATACTACCGCATAAAGCCCCCTGATTGCCCCCTAGTTAACCCTTTCACCAGTGATCACCATATAACTGTTACAGGTGACGCTGGTTGGTTAGTTATTTTTTTATAGTTTCAGGGCACCCGCCATTTATTACCTAGTCTCACTAGTGTACCCCTAAATTTAGGGGTGTCTACTTTCCAAAATGGGGTCATTTGGGGGGGGTTTGTGCCATCTTGGCATTTTATGGCCTTCAAAACTGTAACGCCCTTAGAAAGCCTGAAGGCGGTGCTTGGTTTTCGGGGCCCCGTACGCGGCTAGGCTCCCAAAAAGTCCCACATATGTGGTATCCCCGTACTCAGGAGAAGCAGCAGAATTTATTTTGGGGTGTCATTTCACATATGCCCATGGCATGCATGAGCAATATATCATTTAGTGACAACTTTGTGTAAAAAAAAAAAAAATGGGCTCAACATGCCTCTTATTAATTTCCTTAGGGGGTCTACTTTCCAAAATGGGGTCATTTGGGGGGGTTTTGTACTGTCCTGCCATTTTAGCACCTCAAGAAATGAGATAGGCAGTCGTAAACTAAAAGCTGCGTAAATTCCAGAAAACTTACCTTAGTTTGTAGATGTGACAACTTTTGCGCAAACCAATAAATATACAATTATTGACTTTTTTTTTACCAAAGACATGTGGCTGAATACATTTTGGCCTAAATGTATGACTAAAATTGAGTTTATTGGATTTTTCTAATAACAAAAAGTAGAAAATATCATTTTTTTTCAAAATTTGCGGTCTTTTTACGTTTATATCGCAAAAAATAAAAATCGCAGAGGCAATCAAATACCATCAAAAGAAAGCTCTATTTGTGGGAAGAAAAGGACGCAAATTTTGTTTGGGTACAACATTGCATGACCGCGCAATTACCAGTTAAAGCAGCGCAGTGCCAAATTGTAAAAAGACCTCTGGTCATTGACCAGCAAAATGGTCCGGTCTGAAAGTGGTTAAACCTGCTGGTATCCTCCCGCAATGAAGAGATCAGCTCTGGGTGGACTCGGCATAACACCAGATAATACAAAGATTGTGCCGGAGAGAGCCAACAATTGAGGAGGACCTGAAGTAGAGTTGCCACCTCATTCCTTTAAGGCCAGGTTCACACTATATTACACGACACTAGTAGGGACAGGCTTCATCCACCCACTGCCTTGAATACAATTTTTGGCCAACTTTTAGGCATTTTGCCAAGGCGCCCCTGAAGAGACCTCAAGGCACCCCAGGCAGGGTTTCCACCTCATCCCTTTAAACCTGAACACATATTAATTGCACAGGTTCTGTGGCTGTTTTGGTTATGGGACAGGTAGTGGAGTCTCCCCAATGGTACACAGATGGAGAAAAAAAACCTAACCGATATATTTTGCCTTCAAGATTATAGATTAACTTTTAACCTGCTGGTATCCTCCCTCAATGAAGAGATCATCTTTGGGTGGACTCGGCATAACACCAGAAAATACAAAGATTGTGCCGAGAGAGCCAACAATTGAGGAGGACCTGAAGTAGAGTTGCCACCTCATCCCTTTAAAACCGAACACATAATAATTACACAGGTTCTGTGGCTGATTAAGTTGGTAATTATACACACTTGGTGCCTTATCTGAATTAAATTAAAATTAAATCTTGTGTAATTAATATGTGTTCGGGTTTAAAGCGATGAGGTGGCAACCCTAACCTGAGGCCTTCTGGCATCTATAGAGAAGGGATAACGGGAAGCTATGCAGACCTTCCGTTCACCTTCAACTGACAGATTCATACTCAACTAATGGCTCATTATAAAAGTGATCAATAGATATCTAACAGCTACTCTGAGGCCTGTAAATGTTCTCCCAGTCAGACGAGCCATCGACACACATATAAAACCGCCGCTTTACAGCCTCCTTATAATGATATCAGGAGAGACTGGAGAGCCGGCATGGAGGAATCTCGTGAGCTCAGTGAGAAGGAATGTTGTGTATGTGCGCCAATGTATTCTTAGTGAAAGCAGGTGGAGACCGAGTCTGCAGAATGTTCGATAACACAAGAAACACCAACAGATGACATAATAATAAGCTCCATATCTACAGTGTGGTGCTCAACATCAGCAAAGTGCACCTGTCGTTTTTTTTTCTTTAACATTAACAACACTGCAAAGAAAAAAAAATGACAGACCGGCACCGACTCTCCTTTAATTTTTAATATTCATCAGAGTCACAGCTGTCCTTTTAGGGGCTACTTTACACCTGTGCATCTGCCAACGCCGCTTTTTTGTTTCATTGATGCGTGTTGCTTTAAGGCAGGCCATTCACTTTGAATGGGTCCATAGGCTTAGGATTTGTGATAAAGTACTCTTTGAGTCAGTAATCTCCAAACTGTGCCCCTCGGCCGAATGTGGCCCTTTATTAGCTTTTATCCGGCCCTTGGGGCACTGTTCCTCCCACTGACACCTTTGATGAGGCCCAGTTCTTTCCACTGATACCAACAGTGGTGCACGTCCTCCCACTGACACCATTGATGGGGCACTATTCCTCACATTGATACCAACAGTGGGGCACTATTCCTCCCACTCATACTAATGATGGGGCACTATTCCTCCCACTGATACCAACAGTGGGGCACTATTCCTCCCACTCATACTAATGATGGGGCACTATTCCTCCCACTGATATAAATGATTGGGAACTATTCCTCCCACTAATACCAATGATGAGGCATTATTCCTCCCAAAATTAAAATGATGGGGCATTATTCCTCCCACTAATACCAATGACTGAGCACTATTCCTCCCATTAATACCAATGATGGGGAACTATTCCTCCCATTAATACCAATAATGGGGCACTATTCCTGCCATTAATACCAATGATAAGACACTATTCCTCCCACTAATACCAATGATGGAGCACTATTCCTCCCACTAATACCAATGATGGGGAACTATTCCTCCCATTAATACCAATGATGGGGAACTATTCCTCCCATTAATGGGGCACTATTCCTGCCATTAATACCAATGATAAGACACTATTCCTCCCATTATTACCAATGATGGAGCACTATTCCTTTAACTAATACCAATGATGTGGCATTATTCTTCCCATTAATACCAATGACGGAGAACTATTCCTGCCATTAATACCAATGATAAGACACTATTCCTCCCATTATTACCAATGATGGGGCACTACCCCCCCCCCCCCCCCCACAAGAAGAGACACTCTTCTTTCCACTAATACCAATGCTGATGCACTATCCCCCCCCCCCCCCATTAATACCAATGACAGGAAACTATTTCTCCCACTAATACCCAATGACGGGGAAATATTCTTCCCACTAATACCAATGATGGGGCACTATTCCTCCCATTAATACCAATGATGCAACACTTTTTCCCCCACTAATACCAATGATGGAGCACTATTACCCCCCACTAATATCAATGATGAGGCACTATTCTTCCCACTAATACCAATGATGGGGCACTTTTCCTCCAATTAATACCAATGATGGGCCACTATTACCCCCAATAATACCAATGATGGGGCACTAGTTCTCCCATTTGTACCAATGATAAGGCATTATTCCTCCCACTAATACCAATGATGGGGAACTATTCCTCTCACTAATACCAATGATGAGGCACTATTCCTCCCACTAATACCAATGATGGGGAACTATTCCTCCCACTAATACCAATGATGAGGCACTATTCCTCCCACTAATACCAATGTTGGAACACAATTAATTCTTCTACTGGCAGGTGCTGTGTCATTTCTTTACTCCCACTGACTACCAAGCACGGGACATTGTCAACTCCCAACTGGACACAGTCCAGCCCCTTTTAAAGTCTGAAGGACAGTAAACTTGCCATTTGTTTAGAGAGTTTGGAGGCCCCTATTATATGTATTAGTAACGCAGGGTAGTGGCACAGCAGTGTCTAGTGTAGTTTCCAAAATTGCTTCTCATGGGTGGTTATTGATGTAGATTGTAAACTCCTCAAGGGGAGGGATTGGTGTAGTTTGTAGGCTCCTCAAGGTGAGGGATTGATGTATCTTATATACTCCTCAAGAGTGGGGAATGATGTAGATTGTAAGTTCCTCAAGGATAGGGGCTGATGTAGATTGTAAGCTCCTCAAGGGGAGGGGTTGATGTAGTTTAAATGCTCCTCAAGGGCAGGGACTAATGTAGATTGTAAGATCCTCAAGGGGAGGGATTGATGTAGATTATATGCTCCTCAAGGGTGGGGACTGATGTAGATTGTAAATTCCTCAAGGATAGGGGCTGATGTAGATTGTAAGCTCCTCAAGGGTGAGGGGTTGATGTAGCTTAAATGCTCCTCAAGAGTGGGCACAGATGTAGATTGTAAGCTTGTCAAGGGGAGGGACTGATGTAGCTTATATGCTCCTCAAGGGTGGGAACTTATGTAGATTGTAAGTTCCTCAAGGATAGGGGCTGATGTAGATTTTAAGCTCCCCAAGGGGAGGGGGTTGATGTAGCTTAAATGCTCCTCAAGGGCAGGGACTGATGTAGATTGTAAGCTCCTCAAGGGGAGGGATTGATGTAGCTTGTAAGCTCCTCAAGGGTGGGGACTGATGTAGATTGTAAGCTCCTCAAGGGGAGGGTTTGATGTATCTTAAATGCTTCTCAAGGGCAGGGACTGATGTAGATTGTAAGCTCCTCAAAGGGAGGGATTGATGTAGCTTATATGCTCCTCAAGGGTGGGGACTGATGTAGATTGTAAATTCCTCAAGGATAGGGGCTGATGTAGATTGTAAGCTCCTCAAGGGTGGGGACTGATGTAGATTGTAAACTCCTCAAGAGTTGGGAGTGATGTAAATGTAAAGCGCTGCATATATTGTCTGCACTATATAAATACCTTTAATAATAATAATTACTCTGTCCTCTAACTAATACCCTCTTCTTGTGTTTGGTATATGAGATTTTTGTTACATCTGCTACATGATGAAGAATAAAAAACGCTTGGCTATTTCACTGCTAAAAAACAAGGTAAACCCAGCCTTTACTGTGGCTATTATTTCCCGGCATCCTGCTCCAGGAACCAATCGTGTCCCCATTGGCCACACGGCGAGAAGAAGCCCGCTTCTGTTCTGGCCGAGATAAAAGCAGCGCAGAAAATGCACTTCCCCAGAGACACCTCCGCCCTGTTTAATTCACTCTCTCCCATCTGCAATTTGCTGAGTGGATTTAATATCTCTGCGCCCCCCTGGCACGGAAGTTGATGAAAGATAAACACAGCGCGCCGAGGACATAAAGAACCAGGCTGGAGCGGCTGCTGGTTTTCTAATCACAATGATTTGTATCACACTGTACCCAATCAAGCTAAGTGCTGACGAAGAGTCGCACAGAATGGCAGATCGCTGGTGTCTGACTGAGCGCAGGAAACCAGAGAAGACGGGGGCTTCGCTCACAACATGCTCTACGCAACACGCTTCAGTTATATGTTTGAAGGCTGCAGCCTGAATCTCTTAGGGTCCATTCTTATCTTTTGCATTGTGATAATGCATGCATGAACACATGCGTTAGTTACCTCTGCACGCTGCGTCATTTTGAATGGCAGCTCAACATGCATGTGGCAACACACCATTAGGCTACATTGGCACCCAAGCGTATAGTTTGCAGGGATCAAACCCTTCCATGTACCCAGTGAAGTGACTTGCCTCAGGTGATACACAGAGATGAAACAAATCCTCCAATGTAAGTTATATCTGTTTATCTGCAGCCTTCTCTTCTCTACATCCACTTAAAGTGCTGAATTTTAAAGCTTGTCTGAGAGTTCAGAAAAAAAAGGGGTTGGAGAGCTGAAATTACACTCAGCACAGCTCAGTGAAGAGAGCTCTGAGAGCTGATTGGAGGGAAGGGACACACCCCCTCCACACGGCACACAGGAACAGAGCTGAGGCTGTCAATCAGCTGAAGATCCCTCCCCTGTCACCATTTTTCTTTTGGTGTCAGGAAAACTCGTCAGAAGTGACTCGTGATGATAGCAGAGGAGCAAAGCAGCAGAGAGAAATGAAACTTAGTGCTCTTAATTGAGTACGCACACAAGTACACACTATAGAGGGATATGCTTTGTTCTTTTTTCATGTCTGAGGTTTACAACCATTTTAACCGCTTCCGGGCCACCCACCGTACATATACTGCGGCAGGCTACGCATACACAACGTACCTGTACATTGTTTCCTTTTCCAGGGTTTGGGGGGGCACTGGCACCGTGGGAGACCCGCTCCCGCTGTGATTGGAGACAGCGGGAGCCAATAAGTGGGTCTAGCGCTCGCTGGACACCCGCAATCGTTCGTAGGAGAGGCAGAACGGTGGTCTACCTATGTAAACAAGGCAGACCTTCGTTCTGTCACAGAGGAAGAGAATGATCTTGTGTTCCTGCTAATCAGGAACACAGATGTCTCTCTTCCTCCATTCAGTCCATCTCCCACACAGTAAGAAAGCACTCCCTAGGACAGTGATGGTGAACCTCGGCACCCCAGATGTTCTGGAACTACATTTCCCATGATGCTCATGCACTCTGCAGTGTAGTTGAGCATCATGGGAAATGTAGTTCCAAAACATCTAGGGGTGCCAAGGTTCACCATCACTGCCCTAGGAGCACGCTTAACCAGTGTTATTTATACAGTGACAGTGCATTTTTTTTAAGCACTGATCACTGTATTGGTATCACTGGTCCCCGCAAAGTGTCAGATTTGTCTGCCGCAATGTCGCAGCCCTGCTAAAAATCGCTGATCAGCGCCATTACTGGTTAAAAATAAAAATGCCATAAATCTATCCCATAGTTTGTAGACGCGATAACTTTTGCGCAAACCAATCATTATATACACTAGTTGGGATTTTTTTTTTTTTTACCAAAAACATGTAGCAGAATACATATTGGCCTAAATTGATGAAGAAATTCGATTTTTTACATATTTTTATTGGATGTGTTTTATAGCAGAAAGTAAAGAAATATGTTTTTTTTTAATTTTAGCTTTTTTAGATATTTTTAATGGATGTGTCTTATAGCAGTAAGAAATATTATTTTTTATTTTTTTATTATTTTGGTTATAGCGCAAAAAAGAAAAACCAGCAAAGACCACCAAAAGAAAGCTCTGTTTGTGGGGGAAAAAAAGGGACATCAATTTTATTTGGGTACAGCGGCATACGACCGCACAATTGTCAGTTAAAGTGACGCAGTGCCGTATCTCAAAAAAATGGCCAGGTCATTAAGGGGGTAAAAGCTTCCGGGGATGAAGTGGTTAAATAATATTTGTGCTGGTAAGGCTAGGTTTCTACCATTGCGCCCTGAAATTCGAGCGATTTTGATGCGACTTGATGCAAAGCCTGCGTATTCTTGAGGTCTATGGACCTCAAGTCTCATCAAAGCCGGATCCAAGTAGTGCAGGGACTACTTTGAAGTCGCTGCGACTTGAAGATATGAACGGTAATCTTTGGAAATCACGGGGGGCACGACTTGTCATGCGACTTTGCAGTCCCAAATCGCAGGACAAGTTGCACAAGTGGAAACGGAGCCTTGCATGTAGGACAGCCATTGCTGAACCTCCTCCTGAAAAATGCAAATTTCCCGGCTGTCTCCGGCATTCCAGGAACAGACCACAGAGCATGTAATATTTAAAGCGGCGCTCCTTAGTTGCATACTTGTTTCAGGTCAAGCGACTCAGCTATTGAATCCACAAGATCAGTATGAGAGCCAGGCAACCAGCATTTTCAAAAGGAGTGGTCAGCAACAGCAGCCTATGCGTCTTTAAATTCCTCAGTACAGATCTTTTCTATGAAACCGTTTTGGAGCTGGAACGCACCGTGCTTTCACATCGTCACATGACCCTCGATTGCGCTCTGCGTCCATAAAATACGTTTCGCTCTTTTTTTATTTTTTATTTCTGTGATTTGCTGAGCTGTTTGGTTCCTCATTATATGACGGCAGCAGTTCTGAAGGAACAGGTTCCTGGCTGGATCAGTCCCACCCTGGGATGTCGGCTCCCCTGGACTTTTTCCAAGGTCACCGGCGGTGGGAGTAGACGACGGGGCAGATGCTGGCAGCCCGGGGCCAGACACCTGTGATGTGGATCAGCTGATCGCAATCACACAGGTGCTGCGGATCGTGTTCGCTGGATGTACAATGGAAGGTCAGGCTCAGGAGCACCGCTGGTCATGTGACCCTGGAACAGCACGTTCTTAAAGACGCAGCATCCCTTTTTTTTTTTTTTTTTTTTTTTTTTTTAAATAAAATATACTGCACGCCAAACTGATCAGTTTTACGTATATAAATCAGCTCAGTGCAGCAAAAGGGGCTAAGTGGTTAGCACTTTTGCCTAGCAGTACTAGGGTTGTTAGTTTGAATCCCGACCACGACACTACCTGCATGGAGTCTGCATGTTCTCCCGGCGCCTGCGTGGGTTTCCTCCCACACGCCAAAGACATGCTGAAAGGTGAACCACTTTAGCTCCAAGCCTTTTCTGGCACTTTTTGTTTATATGCAACAATCAGTATTTTTTTGCTGGACACATGTGTGGGACGATCACTGGTAGCGAGTTTGCGTGGGACCGCCGCCCACGTTCGCCTTTGCCCGCATGCACGGTTATGCATGGTTATGAGAAGGACAGAGGGGTTTTGGTTATGAGAGAGGCAGAGGGGTTTGGTTATAAGGAGGACAGGGGGACACAAAGGTTTGTTTGGTTATGAGGACAGAGGGACAAAGGGGTTTGGTTATAAGGAGGACAGAGGGGTAAGGTTACGAGGAGGACACAGGTGTTTGGTTTTGAGGAGGACAGAGGGGTTTGGTTTTGAGGAGGACAGAGGGGTTTTGGTTATGAGAGGGACAGAGGGGTTTGGTTATAAGGAGGACACAAAGGTTTGTTTGGTTATGAGGAGGACAGATGGACAAAGGGGTTTGGTTATAAGGAGGACAGGGGGACACAAAGGTTTGTTTGGTTATGAGGACAGAGGGACAGAGGGGTTTGGTTATAAGGAGGACAGAGGGGTAAGCTTATAAGGAAGACAGGGGGGGTTTGGTTTTGAGGAGGACAGAGGGGTTTGGTTATGAGAGGGGCAGAGGGGTTTGGTTATAAGAAGGGCAGGGGGACACAAAGGTTTGTTTAGTTATGAAGAGGACAGAAGGACAAAGGGGTTTGGTTATGAGGAGGACAGGGGGGATTTGGTTATGAGAGGGGCAGAGGGGTTTGGTTATAAGGAGGGCAGGGGGACACAAAGGTTTGTTTAGTTGTGAAGAGGACAGATGGACAGAGGGGTTTGGTTATAAGGAGGACAGGGGGACGGAAAGGTTTGGTTGTGAGGAGGACGGATGGACAGAGGGGTTTGGTTATAAGGAGGACAGGGGGACGGAAAGGTTTGGTTGTGAGGAGGACAGATGGACAGAGGGGTTTGGTTATAAGGAGGACAGAGGGGTAAGGTTATGAGGGAGACAGAAGGACAGAGGGGTTTGGTTTTGAGGAGGACAGAGGGACAGAAAGGTTTGTTTGGTTATGAGGAGGACAGATGGACAAAGGGGTTTGGTTATAAGGAGGACAGGGGGACACAAAGGTTTGTTTGGTTATGATGAGGAGGACAGAGGGACAGAGGGGTTTGGTTATAAGGAGGACAGAGGGGTAAGCTTATGAGGAAGACAGGGGGGTTTGGTTTTGAGGAGGACAGGGGGACAGAAAGGTTTGATTGGTTATGAGGAGGACAGATGGACAAAGGGGTTTGGTTATAAGAAAGACAGAGGGGTACGGTTATGAGGAAGACAGAGGGGTTTGGTTTTGAGGAGGATGGAGGACAGAGGGGTTTGGTTATGAGAGGGGCAGGGGGGTTTGGTTATAAGGAGGGCAGGGGGACACAAAGGTTTGTTTAGTTATGAAGAGGACAGAGGGACAAAGGGGTTTGGTTATGAGTAGGACAGGGGGACAGAAAGGTTTGATTGGTTATGAGGAGGACAGATGGACAAAGGGGTTTGGTTATAAGAAGGACAGAGGGGTACGGTTATGAGGAAGACAGAGGGGTTTGGTTTTGAGGAGGACGGAGGACAGAGGGGTTTGGTATTGAGGAGGACGGAGGACAGAGGGGTTTGGTATTGAGGAGGACAGAGGGGATTTGGTTATGAGAGGGGCAGAGGGACACAAAGGTTTGTTTAGTTGTGAAGAGGACAGAGGGACAAAGGGGTTTGGTTATGAGGAGGACAGGGGGACAGAAAGGTTTGTTTGGTTATGAGGAGGACAGATGGACAAAGGGGTTTGGTTATAAGGAGGACAGAGGAGTAATGCCCCGTACACACGAGAGGGATTAAGTCTGACAGACCTCCAAAGGAGTTCCGCCAGAGTTCCGACGGAGTTCTGGCGGATTTTTCGACCGAACGGACTTGACCACACACCATCACACCAAACTCCGACGGAGTCGAACGTGATGACGTACGACTGGATTCGACGTAGGAAGTTCATAGACAGTAGCCAATAGCTGCCCTAGCGTCGGTATTAGTCCGTCGGAGTAGCACACACACGAGCAAATTTTTCGAAGGGGACCGGGTCCGGCGGAGTTCCGACGGGAAAATTTAAAGCATGCTTCATTCCTAAAGTCCGTCAGACTTTGGCGAATCAAAAGTCCGTTGCAGCCCACACACGATCGGATAGTCTGACGGACTCGGTCCGTCGGAGTTTGGATGTCGAAAAGTCCGCTCGTGTGTACGGGGCATAAGGTTATGAGGAAGACAGAGGGACAGAGGAGCTTGGTTTTGAGGAGGTCAGAGAGGTTTGTTTTTGAGGAGGACGGAGGAATAGAGGGGCTTAGTTTTAAAAGGGACAGTCCCTCCACATATGAGACAGGTGTGATCTATGGGTGTAACTACAAGCTCCGTAGAGTTGAATGGAAGAGCCCAGCTCAGACATTGGTCTGTATGCATTGTAGGGGACGGTCACTGAAAGGTCAATGTATGCTATAGTAGTAGTAGTATCAGGAAAATACATTCATAAAGATTTGCAAATTTCTCCTCTCAGTCCCAATCTTGGGTTTATGCTATAATCCCTCCATGCCTGGACAGAAATCTCGGATAACTTCGTCTTTCGTATAATATGTGCAATACATGTAGGTATTCTTCTCCACATCCAGAATTAGTTGTTCCAATTCTTCACTTTTATACTCTTAGGCTTCCCGTTTAGTTAACAACCTTAAAAGCAGCAGCAACGGTCGGCAATTTGTCCATACCGTCACTGGCTATAGAAAAACACAAAAACGCGCCACGCACTCAATCGAGATGGAATGGGCTACGGAGACAGTTTGTTCCAGGCAGAATCATTATGCAGAGTGAGATCCCCCATATATCCCTTTGTTTGTCTGCTGGGAAGAAATTATGCAAACTCTGATAGGCTTCACCGTCCTCAGATCGTGAGTCTGTGAAACATGAAATGAGGGCAGAGCACATAATGTTCTGTCTGGCTTATGGTATAATTCGGGCGCTACTAAAATCGGCGTGAATCTCTCATAATCAGCTATGCCCAGCTTTAATTTGGGCCCAGTAAGAATACAGCATCCTGGTGTGTTGTGTTAACATGTATTTTTTTGTGCATTAATGTGTATTGTATCAAGGCAATCCACCGAAATGCGCTATTTTTGTCAATGCCCCATACCGCTGTGCTGTGTTTCTGTGCATTGTGGCGTGCTGCAACACATGTGCTTTGGTGCTGCGTTGTCTTAGTGCAATGGAGTGGCATTTAAAAGTTAAGCGGGGGGCAAAGGAGATCGACACTCCTGGAAGTGTCGGTTTCTCAAAAGATGATTTCTTTTGAATGTGACGGCGTTCATTGGTGCTGGAAGTGGTAGGGATTAGGTATAAACTCAGTAACTTTGCAGGTAGACCATTCCTGGCAATTTATTTTCCCTGACAGTGTCGCTTTAAAGATCACTCCCTGACCTCCATTTACACCCTGAGAACTGATGTTTTACAAGGACAATAAGTGCGTGAGAATCTCACCATTGAGGACACAGCAATAAAAATCTTTACTCAAACTTTAAACACATGCACTTCACATTTCGCATACTTGTATCCCTGTTTATGGAGCAAATATTGATTTTACCATCTATACGGGTGCTATTTATGGAACAGAATAAACAACTACCCTAAGTACCTGACTCTGTCTTTGTAGGAGCCTTCAAACCTCCCAGCCACAGCAGAACTCAGACTGGGGGAGAGTCTAGCAGCACTAGGAACCAATCAAGTTCTGCTGCATGCTCATATGCCGATAGGAAACTTACTGACAGGAGGAGAGATGGTCTGGTGTCCATATACTCTTTGCCATGTAGTGTAGGTGTTATGGTCAGGTGTCCACAAACTCTTGGACATGTAGTGTAGTTGTGATTGTCAGGTGTCCATATACCCTTTGCCATGTAATGTAGGTGTGATGGCCAGGTGTCCACAAACTCTAGGATTTGTAGTGTAGGTGTGATGGTCAGGTGTCCATACACCCTTTGCCATGTAGTGTAGGTTTGATGGTCAGGTGTCCACAAACTCTTGTACATGTAGTGTAGGTGTGATGGTCAGGTGTCCACAAACTCTTGTACATGTAGTGTAGGTGTTATGGTCAGGTGTCCACAAACTCTTGGACATGTAGTGTAGTTGTGATTGTCAGGTGTCCATATACCCTTTGCCATGTAGTGTAGGTGTGATGGTCAGAAGTCCACAAACTCTTGGATGTGTAGTGTAGGTGTGATGGTCAGGTGTCCACAAACTCTTGGACGTGTAGTGTAGGTATGATGGTCAAGTGTTTTTGCAGGAGCCTCTAACCCTCCTTGTCACAGCAGCACTCAGACTGGGGGAGAGTCTAGCAACACTAGGAACCAATCAGGCTCTGCTGCATGCTCATATGCCGACAGGAATCTTACTGACAGGAGGAGAGATGGTCTGGTGTCCATATACTCTTTGCCATATCGTGTAGGTATGATGGTCAGGTGTTCACAAACTCTAGGATGTGTAGTGTAGGTATGATGGTCAGGTGTCCACAAACTCTTGGACATGTAGTGTAGTTGTGATGGTCAGGTGTCCATATATCCTTTGCCATATAGTGTAGGTGTTATGGTCAGGTGTCCACAAACTCTTGGACATGACGTGTAGTTGTGATGGTCAGGTGTCCATATACCCTTTGTCATGTAGTGTAGGTGTGATGGTCAGGTGTCCACAAACTCTTGGACATGTAGTGTAGTTGTGATTGTCAGGTGTCCATATACCCTTTGCCATGTAATGTAGTTGTGATGGTCAGGTGTCCATATACCCTTTGCCATGTAGTGTAGGTGTGATGGTCAGGTGTCCACAAACTCTTGTACATGTAGTGTAGGTGTTATGGTCAGGTGTCCACAAACTCTTGTACATGTAGTGTAGGTGTTATGGTCAGGTGTCCACAAACTCTTGGACATGTAGTGTAGTTGTGATTGTCAGGTGTCCATATACCCTTTGCCATGTAGTGTAGGTGTGATGGTCAGAAGTCCACAAACTCTTGGATGTGTAGTGTAGGTGTGATGGTCAGGTGTCCACAAACTCTTGGACGTGTAGTGTAGGTATGATGGTCAAGTGTTTTTGCAGGAGCCTCTAACCCTCCTTGTCACAGCAGCACTCAGACTGGGGGAGAGTCTAGCAACACTAGGAACCAATCAGGCTCTGCTGCATGCTCATATGCCGACAGGAATCTTACTGACAGGAGGAGAGATGGTCTGGTGTCCATATACTCTTTGCCATATCGTGTAGGTATGATGGTCAGGTGTTCACAAACTCTTGGACATGTAGTGTAGTTGTGATGGTCAGGTGTCCATATATCCTTTGCCATATAGTGTAGGTGTTATGGTCAGGTGTCCACAAACTCTTGGACATGTAGTATAGGTGCTATGGTCAGGTGTCCACAAACTCTTGGACATGACGTGTAGTTGTGATGGTCAGGTGTCCATATACCCTTTGTCATGTAGTGTAGGTGTGATGGTCAGGTGTCCATAAACTCTTGGGACGTGTAGTGCAGGTATGTGTTTTTGTAGGAGCCTCCAACTCTAGTTGCCACAGCAGCACTCAGACTGGGGGAGGGTCGAGCAGCAGTAGGAACCAATCAGGTTCTACTGCATGCTCATATGCCGACAGGAAACTTACTGACAGCAGGCGAGAGCAGAGTGAGCAGCGCTGAAGACTTGTCACTGCATTGTTGGGACAGGAAAGGCTGGAATAGCACAATTGTCTAAAATGTCTTTTCACTGGAAACTCCTGAACCCAATAATTTGGAATTATGTCCACTTACTTTTGACCATGTAGTGTAGTTGTGATGGTCAGGTGTCCACAAACTCTTGGACGTGTAGTGTAGGTGATGGTCTGGTGTCCACGTAATCTTTGCTATGTAGTGTAGGTATGATGGTCAGGTATCCACAAACTCTAATGCATGTAGTGTAGGTATGATGTTCAGGTGTCCACAAACACTTGGACATGTAGTGTAGTTGTGATGGTCAGGTGTCCATACACCCTTTGCCACGTAGTGTAGGTGTGATGGTCAGGTGTCCACAAACTCTTGGATGTGTAGTGTAGGTATGATGGCCTGGTGTCCATATACTCTTTCCCAAGTAGTGTAGGTATGATGGCCTGGTGTCCATACACCCTTTGCCAAGTAGTGTAGGTATGATGGTCAGGTGTCCACAAACTCTTGGATGTGTAGTGTAGGTATGATGGTCTGGTGTCCATATACTCTTTCCCAAGTAGTGTAGGTATGATGTTCAGGTGTCCACAAACTCTTGGACGTGCAGTGTAGGTATAATGATCTGGTGTCCACAAACTCTTGGAAGTGCAGTGTAGGTATAATGATCTGGTGTCCACAAACTCTTGTAGATATGGTAGTCAGGTATCTTCAACATATAATATAAGACAGTTCACATATGTGGTCTAAACTGTTTGCCTCAAGTTCAGCTTTGACCTTTTACTTTAAAAGTGGCTCAACTTCTTTCCAAACATAACAAATCTCAGAGTTCAAAGCTGCACTGGAACTGGTGAACTTTTGCCCACTGCTCGAGCATCAAAAGACGTAGAATAGTGAGCCGTGTTCCAGAAATAGCTCTTGCGTTACTGCAAGTTGTACTTGGGAAGAATTCAAATACACCAACTTTCTATCACAGACACGGATTTCACATTACTTTTTACCATTCTTCCCATGAAGTCAGTAATAATGTATCTCGTCCCCATGGACAGAACCTTCCAGATATCCTCGCAGCCTGGCATTCAGATGTGCCTGTGTATGTGAAGCCTAGATGTCCAGACAAAGTTCAGCAGCGTCAGTACTTGACAATTACCTTGACCATAACTCTAGAACTCACTTGAAAACCCAAATACATTTTAAGGATTACTATAGTTTGAAATATCTGAAAAAAAAAACAATATCTCGTTCACTCAAAAGGGAAATTTAAATTTAAATGTTTTTTTAATTTTGGATGGAGTAACGGAGGGTCATAACCCGCCATTTTTTTTGCCATCTGTGGGGTGGTTTACCTTCATGTCCTGTTCCATAGTCAAAAGAAGTAAGAAGAAGAAAACCCTGCAAGTTAAGGGACTCCATTGGGGCCCCCGAAGTAACCAGAACTAGTGTTCCCTTGGGAGGATTTGCCCTCCATTAGGCCTGGTTCATCCGGCCGCGACTTTGTAGCCAACATCCCAGTGTGACTTCAGCACGATTTGCTTATAACCTCTTTAACAGAAGGCTGGGTGACAGCTGCAGTCTGCAGGTTTGTTTCTAAACAAATCTCACGTGATCAATGTGATTAGCTTCCATGGCGATCCCATGATCCAAAAACATGGTAATTGTTTTCTGATCATTACTTGAGATTTGTGGCATTAGATGACTGTGCAGTCTTAAAGCGAAGCCCCCAACAAATTAAAAATGAAATACTGTAGCTGTTGACTTTTAAGATAAGGACACCTACCTGCCCCTGGATCCAGTGATGGCCTTACCCGAGCCGATTCTTCAATTGACTTCAGGTACAGGCACCGACGACATCTTCACTAAGGGAAATCAGCAGTGAAACCTTGAGGCTTCACAGCTGGACTCCACCTGCGCATGCTTGAGTCCTGCTGCGCCTTCTGATTGCTCCTACAGTCTTCTGGGACCAGTAATGTGTCTCAGACGGCTGTTGGGGAAAAGGGGGGGGGGGCGAACTTCCACTCAGATCACCACAACAATTTGACTGGAAGTGGGGGAGTGGGTACCTGTCAAAATTGGGTACCTGCTCCCTCCCAAAAACTAAATAAGGTGCCAAATGTAAAGGAAGAGGAAGAGGAAAGAGCAGAACTTCTCCTTTTGGGTACAGTTCTGCTTTAAGTCGGCCATAGATGCCTTGAAATTTAATCGGTTCAGCAAGAACCAGCTGAATTTTGATCAGTCTATCGATTAACATAAAGTACAAACAGCCTGCCAGGTTTTTTTCATGCGATTACTGCTGACAGCTATCGCCTTCGGTAGTGGTCCTTGTCTTCTGATGGCTGGGAAACCTCCTGCTGTCAGAATACAATAACACAGCAGCAGGGATTCCCCCATCAACACTGATTGTGTTCATGGGGGAATCAAGCAATTTTCTTTCTATCAACCAGCCATAGAACTAAGAACACACACAGGTGCACAGATTACAGGAGGAGATGGGGTAACACCAGGAGAAACCCATGAGTGATGGTGTTCAACCAAAGTCCACAGCCTGGTAAGCTGCACTGGAGCAGGAGGTGTACACTCACCGGAGGTGGAAGACTGGGAACCTTTGTTCTGGGAGAGGGGTAGGGGCAAAAACATCCAACTAGTCCTTACACACAAGGAAAACTTTCCCCAGCCAAACACTCTATTGGCAGGCTCAAATAGGGAGCAGGGATCTATATAATGCCCAGCATGTGTCATTAAAGGGGAACTCCTCCCAAAAGTGGAAGCTCTCCTTGTTCACACCCTCCACTGCCATATTTGGCACTTTTTTTTTGGGGGGGGGGTACCTGGTTTTGAAAGGGGCCTGCTCCCACTCCTGGATAAGCCCGGCGATCTACAAAATTTCCACCCCCTCCACTGCCTACTGGGACAAGCAGGGGTCCCACAAGATGGCGGGACCATTCAGAAAGTGCAGCATGGCTTCACTTCCTGTTTTCCTTACTACAGATGCCAGCAGCTGCACCCACAGATGATTGACGAATAAGCTAGGGGCACCAACATCGCGGGATTCGTGGACAGGTAAGTGTCCTAATATTAAAAGTCAGCAGCTACAGTATTCGTAGCTGTTGACTTTTATTTTTTTTTCTACAGACTAGAACTCCTCTTTACCCGCGGGTCCTTCTCTGATCGATGATTGAATGATTATAAATTCCTTACTCAGGGCCATCAGCCCAACATATCTTAGAAGAACTGTCCCACAGGACAAATGCCTCCATGCTCAGGGGATACATTTCAAATTTGTTCATTTCTAATTACTAGTTCAGTCACTAGGGTCCTTGTGAATAAAAAGTGAAGAACACGCCAATCAGATCCGTTCCATGCTTCCAGAGCCTTATGGGAGAGTGAAAGTCTTTTGGGCAACGAGACCTGTTCTTCCTTCAGACACGTCGATTCATGGTGCCGCTGCCTCTCAGTAACATTTAAAAAGCAAAAGCATTGAGTTGTGTAATTGGAAGGAGAATTTCAGTGCTAACAAGGTAGACAACCCTTCCCCTCCCTGCAATGAACTGTCACATATCATTACAGGCAACCTCCTCTGCTCTCTATATTAGACATTTGGCGTGTTGCCCTGCTGTCGGCAAGCAAAGCAAAGAGACAGTTTCAAAGGGAGAAGCAGCCATCAGATGCAGTCACTCAAACTAATGAAGCCCAATTGCTTGAAGATATTTCCTTAAAGTGTATGGGTCATTTCCATGTACTTAAAGTGACTCTGTCATGAGAAATTTATGGAGGCCACCACTTCTGACCTCCTGTTTTGGAACAATTCCCAGGTTGTCATGTCCATGCTTTGGCTTCCATGCTTTTGACGTCTCTGGCCCAGAACAAGTATAGAGATAAAGAGTTCTGGACTCATTTACAGTATTTTTTTTCGTTCCAGGTCCATGGCTTAAAAGGTATTGATGCCAGACCAGACACAGCCAGGCAACCAGAATTTCCAGAAGAAGGCCAGCAATGGCAGCCCCTTTACTTTTCTCAGGACAGAATCACAGGGATATGTATACAGGGCTTAAAGCACCCTAGAGGAGACACACTAGAGCTGCACTTGCCAATGCCTAAACCATAGGCACGAGCTGTGGTCATGTGAAATCAGCAATAAGGAAGGACTCCAAATTCAGAAACAAGCAGTACACTTGCACAGTTAATTCCTTGTAATCTGTGGCCATACTTCTTACACTGTTGACACTAAGCACTTCGGACACACTTCTGTCAGGGAACACCTCTTGCTTCCGAGGTGCAGCATTTACAAGCAGGTATCTACCAGTCTCCCCCAACTTAGCAGTTCCGTCACCTCACTCCCAGTAACAATGTTCTGTATGTAACTATTGAGCACAGAAAGCCCACTTTTCCATAACTCCATGCTTGTTCTTCTCATGGGGCCCCCTCTAGATCTCTCTTCCAGGCCAGGTCCCTAGGTACTCTGTGCTGTGAGGATGGTCCCAGTATGTGGGGACCCGGCCGCTAGTGTAGTGGCCAGGAATAACACCCCTTCATTACCAGAGTAACTATCAACTTTACCATGTCACCAACTTCCTGGCTGGTAGGTTGCTTTAGCAACTGACACACATAGTGTAGTCATTAGGCAATCTAGCCTCCTCTGGACAGCATTTTGCTTATAAGACCTCTGTATTATATCTTCTCTAACTTCAGTTCCCTTGTTGTAAGCCCTGTTCTTTTGATATGCCATGAATGAACCCTCTGAGAGACTTCAGATCTGAACAGATATTTTACTGAGCTAGTTGCAAGTAACAGGTAACAGTTCTCAAAATACATCTTCCTTAAACTTTCCTATACAAAGCTTTCTAGTGCCCCCAAGTAACCGTACTTCAGGTAAATAGCTAGATCCATAGAATCCATAATAGGTAGTAATCCACAAAAGTGAGCAAGCAATCCCTTAACGTCCATGATTTGGTAATATTCCACAAAAAAGGCAGTGGGGTTTATTTATTAAAGGCAAATAGGCTGTTCACTTTGCAAGTGTAGTTGCACTTTGTAATGGAATTTACCCCAGAGCTTAGTAAATATGAATACCCAATCATGTAGAAGGGAAAAAAACTAACATTTTTGCTTGCATATGATTGGATGATGGAAGCAGAGTTTTATCTCATTCGCCAAGTCCTGGTGAAAAATCCCTTGCAAAGCGCAACTTCACTTGCAACGTGAACAGCCTATTTGGCCTTAGTAATTCAACCCCAGAAAGACCATGACTGGAAGCTATAAGTCCATAGATATCAATGGGTTCCAGTCCCCAATGGGAAGCCCAACGGGGTTCCAACCACCCCACCCCCCCCACAAAAGGGTGTGATCTACTCCGACAGAGAAACAGCTACATTTTGGACGACATTCCCCGGACCAACCTCTCCATATAACCCCTCTATTTATATGATATGACCTGCAAGGGGCAATAAACTTCTGAAAACAGTGGTAAAAACCTGGCCAGAAGCGTTAACCCCTCATTCTCAGACACCACCAGCTCAGTAGGTCAACTTGAGGACACAGTGCAACATATAGGCATTTTAACAATTTTCATCATGGTTGACCCAGTTAACTTGGGGGCATGAACACAGCAAAAGAAAACCGTTAAATCTTTAGAACCCTCTTGGAAGCACCTGCTTTCAGGTATAGAGTAAAGAGCGCCTGGTACAAATGGTCAGAAAGGTCAGTATGACTTGTTTATAGAGTACAATACAACTGACACATTTTGGGGGAGGACCTGCCCGTTCTCTAGGTAGGGTAAGGTAAGGCTAGGTAAGGTTTGTAATGAACCTCCATCAAGATTTATTTAAAATGCCTACTGTAAAGGCTGAAATAAGTATGCTGATTGTTCAATATGCATTATATATTGAGTTAAATGTGAGTGTTTACTTTATACTAAGTGGAAGCAATCAGTTTATTAGTAATCTTTATGATGTTGTATTAATTATTTTGAGAATCAACTTACCCTGGAGAAGTCGAATCCCTTTTGGAGAAGCCCAGGAAAATTGTTTGTACCATTACCCAGGATCGGAACATATAAAGGCTGACCATTATAAGGATTTTTGTCTGAAAATTCCTGGAAGGTGAGCAGGCAGTTCACACCGAGGTGGTGGGGACTTTCTGTCTGCACTATTTCAAATTAGCTTTTTTCATTATCACGGCATAAGGATTTTTGATACAGAGTTTACCTATTAGAGCTTTTTTCAGCAATCATATGTGTATGGACAATTTATAATACGTGGTTGTTCTATTTTGCACTGTGGATTAGCATTATAGGTTCCAGTGCACTATTAACTAATTATTTATATCTTTATTAAGTTAATTTTTAAGCACAAGTCCTCTCTAATCTTCTGCATTTATGCCATTTTTTCCCTTGATGGTTTCTGGTTGTATTTCCCAGCATTTGCAAACCGATTTTACCTTTTGCACAGCCTGGATAGGCATGATCGGCTGTTATTTGCCAACACTCAGTATGTCTCACCCTGAACCCAGACTGATTGCCAGGACACACCCCAAACCTGTGCCCATCAATAGGACCTGCTTTGAATCCCTAATAATCAGTGTGACCTGTTCAGCACCCAGCTGATCCATGTGACCACCTCCAAATCTTAGCCGGTCGATCTACCTGCACCAAACCCTTGCTTATCAGTGTCCCCTGCTCCGAATCCCCAATGATCAGTGTAACCCACTTGGAATGTTGCCGATCCATGTGACACACTCCATATTCCCACCAATCAGCATGACCTGCTACAAACCCTTGCAGATCAGCATAACCCAAACCCCCACTGTTCAAAATGACCTGCTCCGAACCCTTGCTGCTCAGTGTGACCCAACCAAAACCCCTACCGGTCACTGTGACCCGCTTGAACCATTGCTGATCAGTGTGACATACCCTATACCCCTGCCAATTAGCATGACCTGCTCTGAACCTTAGCTGCTCAGTGTAATCAACTCAAATCCCCACCATTCAATGTGACCTGCTTCGAAAATTTGCTGCTCAGTGTGACCCAAACCTTGATCAATCAGTGTGACCAATGAGCCCTTTCTTATCAGTTTGACCCATTCCAAACCCCTGCCAATCACTGTGTCTTACTCTGAAACCTTGTTTTGCAGTGTGACCCAACCCAAGCCTGGAGCAATGTGACCTGCTCTGAATCCTTGCAGCTCAACGTGACCCAACTCAAACCCAACTCAAACCCTGATCAATCAACCAATGAGCCCTTGCTTATCAGTTTGGCCCACCCTGAACCCCTGGCACTCAGTGTGAACTGCTCCGAACCCTTGCTTCCCAGTGTGACCCAACCCAAGCCCCAACCAGTTAATGTGACTTGCTCCAAAGCCTTGATGACCAGTGTCACCCACCTTAAAGCCCACCAATCAGTGTGACCCAACCCCCCCCCCCCCCCAACCAATTAGTGTGACCGGCTGCAAACACCTGCCAATCAGCATTGCCTGCTCTGCATTTTGCCTGTCATGTTCATTCAATGGCTTCAGTATTTTCAGAGTCACTAACCCCCAAAGTTCTGTGTGACCAGTGAACCCTTGCTTATTAGTTTGACCCACCCTGAACCCCTGGCAATCAGTGTGAACTGCCCTGTATCCTTGCTGCCCAGTGTGACCCAACCCAAACCCCGACCAATCAATGTGACTTGTTCCAAACCCTTGGTGACGAGTATGACCCATCCTGAACCCTCACCAATCAGCATGACACACTCTAAACCCCTGGCAGTCAGTGTGGTCTCCTCTGAACACTTGCTGATCAATGTGATTCACCCCCAACCTCAACCAATCAGTTTGACTTGCTGTAAACCCCCGCCAATCAGCATGACCCGCTCTGCTTATTTCCTGACACATTGAGCCAAAGGCTTCAGTGTTTTCAGAGTCACTGGCCTGATGTAATTATACAGATTGGGGGCTCTGACTCTTGCAGTCAGGTCAAAGTATTGAGACCTCAGTTCAGTATGACAGGCAGACAATTGGCATTTCCAGAAGGTAGTCAGAAAGTCAGAAAGTGGTCAGAAAGTCAGAAGGTGGTCAGCAAGTCAGGAGGTGGTCAACAAGTCAGAAGGTGGTCAGCAAATCAGAAGATGGTCAGCAAGTCAGAAGGTGGTCAACAAGTCAGAAGGTGGTCAACAAGTCAGAAGGTGGTCAACAAGTCAGAAGGTGGTCAGCAAGTCAGAAGATGGTCAGCAAGTCAGAAGGTGGTCAGCATGTCAGAAGGTGGTCAGCAAGTCAGAAGGTGGTCAGCATGTCAGAAGGTGGTCAGCAAGTCAGAAGGTGGTCAGCAAGTCAGAAGGTGGTCAGCAAGTCAGAAGGTGGTCAGCAAGTCAAAAGTTGGTCAGCAAGTCAGGAGGTGGTCATCAAGTCAGGAGGTGGTCAGCAATGGCAGCCTCACTATTGCTTTCGGCTTGACATTCTCTACTTAACAGTAGTATTTCAGATTATCCTAAATAGCATAATCTACGCTCTGTCAGGGATATTAAGCTCACTAGCGCTAATTAGCCAATCAGTCCTGACTAGGAGGCACCTGCCAATCAGCAGAAAGTGGACAAGTGTACCAGCTCTCTTTTCTCTATGAAAGCGGAGGCCCCCTTTAAGTATTTTTTAGGATTGGATGCATTTTGCTTCCAGATCATCTGGAGTCGTCCTACAGCGCAGTCCAGAATCGCTCCTTGTAAGAACCCTGCGAAGGTTTGCTCCTCATCCAGAAAAATATATAGTATTTTTAGACGGAACACTCCCCCACGTTGGACGAGTCGCAATGTCTCGCTCATGAAATCTGCGGAATGCTGTCTGTCACACAGCCCACGCCTCCGTCACACACACACAACGAGTAAATGTGACTCTGGGAATTTTTACACACTTGCGGCATGTGACACCCTACACTACTACCAGTTAACACTTCACAGATCGCTTTACAGTCTCAAAGTGGGCCGTTCAGTATCTTCATCTACATGAATAAATTCTTGACGCATCACAATATATAGCAACACTACAATGGGGGCTGATTTATTAAAACTGGAGAGTGCAAAATCTGGGGCAGTTTTGCGTTGAAACCAATCAGCTTCCACTTTTTATTGGGAAAGTTTAATTGAACAAGCTGAAGTTAGAAGCTGATTGGCTACCATGCACCGCTGCACCAGATTTTGCACTCGCCAGTTTTAGTAAATCAACCCCAATGTTTGTGTAATATCAATGAAAAGCTATCCTTCAGTCCAGTGACTTTGCCTAGGCTAAGAGCAGTGGCGGCTGGTGCTCAAATGTTTTTTTGGGGGGGGGGGGGGGGGCGCAAACAAACTCAGCCACTGTGCCCATCAATTGCCGCCACTGTGCCCATCAATTGTCACCACTGTGCCCATCAAACGCAGCCACTGTGCCCATCAATTGCCTCCACTGTGCCCATAAAATGCAGCCACTGTGCCCATCAATTGCTGCCACTGTGCCATCAAACGTAGCCACCGTGCCCATCACTTCCCGTCACGGTGCCATCAAATGGAGCCACTGTGCCCCATAAAATGCAGCCACTGTACCCATGAATTGCTCCCACTGTGCCCCATCAAACACAGCCACTGTGCCATATCAAATGTTGCCAGCGTGCCCCCCTGCTGGCCAGCCGTCTGCATTTACCTGTCTCGGTGGGACAGCTCCTCGATGTCTTCTCCCATCCTCTCTTCACATCCTCTGCTATTATTGGACATCAGGCATTCAATCACAGCGCCTGTCATTTCACCAATCAGGTGACAGGTAACAAACAAACTCAGCCACTGTGCCCATCAATTGCCGCCACTGCACCCATCAAACGCAGCCACTGTGCCCATCAAACGCAGCCACTGTGCCCATAAAACGCAGCCACCGTGACAACTGAGCCAATCAGGTGACAGGTAACAGATCCGAGCACCTGATTGGTGGAGAGGAGCTTTAGTGTTAGGAAAGCGAATATTCATTTGCTTTTGTAACACAGCCGTGTGACCTGCGAGCGCCCAGCATGGCGCTCGCAGGTCACCTTTTTGACCCCTATTAGAGCCTATGGCTATAATCAGGTGCTTTAAAAAATCCCCCAGTCGCTGTAATTCAGGCGTCCAAAAAGGGCGCCTGAATATGGGGTGGCAGCGGCGGCCATAGATAGATTCATGTAATGCATGAATATATCTATTGGTGCTAGAGGGGGTGGCAGGAGAGAGGGGGCGGCGCCCGTGTGCCCTTATGGATGCCACTGGCCAAGAGGATGTCATTAGTCTGCTGCAGGTAGGAGAAAGCATTTCCTCAGTCTCCTTTCCCCCAGTGATCAGACTGCACCCTTGAAACTGTAGAAAATCTCTACCTCAAGGTCTCTCAAACAGGGGTTCTATGGATCCTCAAGGGTTCCTCAAGGAGGTGGCTAGGGGTTCCTTGAGCAATTTCTGCCTCTCAGATAAGTTCCCACTGACACCATTGATCTTTTCAGCTATCTGTAAGGGGGTAATTCTTCCCAACGACCACAAGTGTAAGGCCGCGTACACACGCGCGGACTGTTCGCCCAACTTTGTCCGTCAAACAGTTTCGGCAAACAGTCCGCTCAAAATTAGCATGGACGGACATGGCCACACACGACGAACGAACAGTTTGCTGAAACCGTGCGCGATGACGTGAACGGCACGTACGACGGGACGAAAAATACGATGTCCTATACACTGCATTATAGCTTTCGGCGTGAAAATCCTTTCTGAGCATGCGCGCAACTATGTTTGACGAACAAGCCTACACACGAGCGGACTGTTCGCTGAAACAAGGTTTCAGCGGACAGTTTTTCGGAAATTCCGTAAAACCTTGTTCGTCAAACTGTCCGCTGAAACTGTCCGCTGAAAGCCCACACACGAGCGGACTGTCCGCCCAAACACTGTTCAGCGGACAAAGTTGGGCGAACAGTCCGCGCGTGTGTACGCGGCCTTAGAAACATTCTCTCCACTGACTACCACACTAATGTATCATGAGTGGTAGATATAGGAATTTTTATCAGGCGTTCCCTAAGACCGGAAAGTAATCTCAAGGGTTCCTCTGTGTTGAAAAGATTGGGAAAGGTTGCTCTACCTTATCAATATAAAACCACCCTTGAGCTCCAGTCAATTGATTAGGCTGAGATGATGTGATCAGTTTCCTGTGGGCAGGAGGAAACTTTCCTTCAGTCTTTCTTCCCTCATTGATCAGGGAGCAAAAGTTTCTCCACCTTTATTCATTAAAAAGCCATCTTTCTGCTCCATTCCATTGACTTTGATTAAAAGTAGAGCTATGGGCAAAACTTTTTTTTTTTTACAATTTTGGATAGAGAAAGGGAGGGTTATAACCCCTGTCAGATTTTTCCTTTGTGGAGATTTCCCTTCCCATAGCCAAGCAGGAAGTGAGGTATTACTTGGGGACCCCCAGGTCACCAGGATTACTGTCCCCATTGGAAAAATTTCCTTTTCTGGGGACAACCCAAAATTTGGGATTTTCCTTAACTTTCACTTTCAGTGATAATGGTAAGCAGGACAAATAGAGAAGGAGAATCTCCTAAACCGCTTTCCGACCAGCGCACAGTGAGGTACGTCGGCACAATGGCACGGCTGCGCAAATGGGCATAATCCGTGAGCGTGCCCGCGGGTCCCGCGGATTCGATGTCCGCCGGGGCCCCGCGATCGTGACACGGAGCTGCAGAATGGGGAGATGCCTATGTAAACAAGGCATTCCCCTGTTCTGCCTAGCAACATGACAGAGATCTACTGCTCCCTGTCATCGGGAACAGTGATCTCTCATGTTATAGTGAGCTCATCCCTCCCAAAGTTAGAATCACTCCCTAGGACACACTTAACCCCTTGATCGTCCCTTAGTGTTTAACACCTTCCCTGCCAGTGTCATTTACACAGTAATCAGTGCATTTTTATAGCACTGATCGCTGTATAAATGTTACTGGTCCCAAAATAGTGTCAAAAGTGTCCGATGTGTCTGCCGCAATGTCGCAGTCACGATAAAAATCGCAGATCCCCGCCATTACTAATAAAAAAATAATTATAATAAAAATGCCATAAATCTATCCACTATTTTGTAGAAGCTATAACTTTTGAGCAAACCAATCAATAAACGCTTATTGCAATTTTTTTACCAAAAATATGTAGAAGAATACGTATCGGCCTAAACTTAGAAAGAAATTTGTTTTTGTATATATTTTTTGGGGATATTTATTATAGCAAAAAGTAAACATTATTGCTTTTTTTTCCCCAAAATTGTCGCTCTTTTTTTATTTATAGCGCAAAAAATAAAAACCGCAGAGGCGATCAAATATCACCAAAAGAAAGCTCTATTTGTGGGGAAAAAAGGACATCAATTGTGTTTGGGTGCAACGTCGCGCGACCGCGCAATTGTCAGTTAAAGTGACACAGTGCCGAATCGCAAAAAGGGCTCTGGTCAGGAAGGGGGTCAATTCTTCCGGGGCTGAAGTGGTTAACGGGGGGCACAGACAGTAATAAAAACTGACAAGCATTCTACTCCCTCTGCACTCTATCCAAAGCTAAAAAAAAAAAAAAAGTTTTAGCTTTAAATAATATATTAACACCTTTGCGACCAGCCACCGTCTTCATACGGCAGGAGGTTGGCTCCCCTGAACAAATCGCCCTTGCTGTACGGCGGGAGGTTTGAGGGCTATAGAGGGCACGTGATGCCGCTGCCTATGAGTGTGGCCATGGCTGTGATGTCCGCCAGCGACCCGCAATCACTCCTTTAGAGAGCCAAAAACTGAGATCTGTCAATGTAAACAGACAGATCCCCGTTCTGTCGGGGGAGTAGAGAGAGATCTGCTGTTCCTAGTGATCAGGAACAGCAGTCCTTCTCTTCTCCCAGTCAGTCCATCCCCCCTGACAGTTAGAAACACCTCCCCAGGGAACATTTAACCCCTTGATTGCCCCCCTAGTGTTAACCACTTCCCTGCCAGTGACATTTATACTGTAATCAGTGGCTATTTTTAGCTCTGATCACTGTAATAAAGTCACTGGTCCCAAAAAAGTGTCCAAAGTGTCTGATCTGTCCGCCGCAATGTCCCACTAAAAATCGCTATTCACTGCCATTACTAGTAAAATAAATAAATAATAATAAACATGCGATAATTCTATTCCCTATTTTGTAGACGCTATAACCTTCGCGCAAACCAATCAATATATATTTATTGTGTATTTTGTAGAAGAATACATATTTGCCTAAACTGATGAAGATTTTAAAAATTTTTTGGGGTATTTATAATAGCAAAAAGTAAAAAATATTGTTTTTTTTCCCCAAAATTGTCACTTCTTTTTTTGTTTAAGGCTGGGTTCACACCGCTGCGGCTGGGAGACCCGGATGTGATTCGCACCGCACTGCAGTGCAAATCACATCCGATCTCTGTGCGATGCGAGTTCAGCCATACAGATAGTATGGCTGAATTCGCATCGCACCCGCCGCAAACTCGCACAGGACCCTTTTTTTGGTCCGCAGCAGAATCGGATCGCATGGGTGTTCACACCATGCGATCCGATTCCTGTCCGAGTTTGCAGATCGCACTGCGATATGCGAACTGATCTGGGGGTGTCATTAACATTTCACTGACACTCCCAGCAGTCCGCATAGGGCAGTGTGAACTGCTGGCGGGAGGCATGCGATGCGGGAAAACGCCGCAGATTTGCGGCGTTCCCGCATCGCTCCGGTGTGAACCCAGCCTATATCGCAAAAAATAAAAACCGTAGAGGTGATCAAATACCACCAAAAGAAATCTCTATTTGTGGGAAAAAAAGGTTGTCAATTTTATTTGGGTACAACGTTGCATGACCGCGCAATTATCACTTAAATCAATGCAGTGCCGAATCGCAAAAAATGGTCGAGAAGGGAGCAAATCCTTCCGGGGCTGAAGTGGTTAAGCTGAGATGATGTGATCAGTCTGCTGCAGACATAAAGAAGCATTTACTCAGTCTCCTCTCCCCCCCACAGTGATCAAACTGCAGCATTGCAACTTAGTAGTAAGTCTCTATTAAGCCCCTTTCACACGGGGCGGATTCCACCCTGATCAGCTCACAGATCTTCTGCCGATCGGAGAAGAGAAGGAGGATCCACGTCATCCGTGTCCTCTCATCCGTGTCCTCTCAATTTCTGCAGAGCAAACATGGACGGAGCCTGTTCTGCTGTATGGACTCCGCTGGCCGATTACACCCGACTTCCCTCTGATCCAATCCCCACCCATTTTATTTTTTTATTTTTTGCAGACTGGATCGGACAAAGAGTTAGGTGGGTGTAAACGGACGCAAGTCAGTCTACACCCGCTTGTCCATAAGAATGCATGGACCTTCTGATCAGGTCCACCTGAAAAACTGACAGGTGGACCTGATGGAATTGCCTGTGTGAAAGGGGCCTCATCATAAAAGCCATCTAGTCCACATGTGTCACACACAAGGCTCACGGGCCGAATGCGACCCACTAGTCCATCTCAGGTGGCCCTCACACCTCTCTTGCAGTTGCAGCACACCCTTCGTCTTTGCCCCCAACTTAAAGGGGTTGTAAAGCTTTGTGTTTTTTCACCTTAATGCATCCTATGCATTAAGGTGAAAAAACACCTGTCAGCGACCGGCCCCCCCTAGAACTTGACCCACAGGGACGCGCTGTCTCTCTGTCCAGGGTTCTCGGCTGTTGATTGGATAGATTGATAGCAGCACAGCCATTGGCTCCTGCTTCTGTCAATCAAATACAATGACACGGGCGCCGGGGCCGTGTCCTGCATTCGGTCTCTATGGACGCCAAATGCTGGAAACGGGAGTGCGCCTGCAAGGTAACCCCCTAGGGGAAGCTCTTCTCCTATTGGGGTTATCTGATGTTGGGAGGAGCCGCAAGAGCCACCGGGGGACCCCAGAAGAGATGCACAGTGGAGGTAAGTATGATATGTTTGTTATTTTTATTTATTTTACCTTTACAATCACTTTAACTCAGCAGGCAGCAGCAAAGAGGAGGACAGAACTCCTCCACCAGATCCTGTGCTTCCCCATGCAGCCACAGGGAGGCTTGTCTCTGATGCTAGGCCCAGTGTAATTCTCTCGGTTATATTTAAAGAAGAGCTCCGGAAGTGAAATGCACATCTGCAGAGACACGCTATGAACTATGAACATGGACATATATGCTGCAGTAATGCCTGCTGAGAACTGTCCAAATCCTGAATATGTGAATAAGTCTCCCTGACCAGTGCAATCATCAGTTCTTGGTGTGTGCCAGGGGTAGGCAACCTGGGGCCCTCCAGCTGTTGCAGAACTACAAGTCCCATCATGCCCCTGGGAGTAATTTTAACTGCCAGCCTTGCAATGCCTCGTGGGAAATGTAGCTCCACAACAGCTGGAGGGCCCCAGGTTGCCTACCCCTGGTGTATGCCATGGCTTGTCTCTAGGGAGATACGGTAAGGAAGGTCCGTCAATGTCTGTATCTTCAGCATCCTAACTAAGTCCCGGTTCACACTGGTGCCATATGGTAAACCCTGCGATTCAGTGCCAATTCATGCATCGCACCTGAATCGCACGCTGGCTCACACGGCTCTCTGCGAACTGCTGGGGGTGTCAATGTAAAGTTAATGACACCCCCCAGATTGGTTCACAGATCCCAGTGCGAACTGTGAAATGGTGCAGGAATCGGACCGCATAGATGGGAACACCCAATGGGACTGTTTAGACCCCTGATAATTCACCAAAGCCCTATTGCCTTCAATGCAGCAGCCTCACCATTGTATCACCATTGTATCAATGCAGCAGCCTCACCATTGCCATCAATGCAGCAGCCTCACCATTGCCATCAATGCAGCAGCCTCACCATTGCCATCAGTGCAGCCTGATCAATGCTGCACCCTCACCATTGCCATCAGTGCAGCAGCCTCACCATTGCCTTCAATGCAGCAGCCTCACTATTGCTATCAATGCAGCAGCCTCACCATTGCCTTCAATACAGCAGCCTCACCATTGCCTTCAATGCCGCAGCCTCACTATTGTTATAAATGCAGCAGCCTCACCATTACCTTCAATGCAGCAGCCTCACCATTGCCATCAATGCAGCAGCCTCACCATTACCTTCAATGCAGCAGCCTCACCATTGCTATCAATGCAGTGGCCTCACAATTACCATCAATGCAGCAGCCTCACCATTGCCTTCAATGCAGCAGCCTCACCATTGCCATCAAGGCAGCAGCCTCACCATTGCTATCAATGCAGCAGCCTCACCATTGCCATCAATGCAGCAGCCTCACCATTGCTATCAATGCAGTGGCCTCACAATTACCATCAATGCAGCAGCCTCACCATTGCCATCAGTGCAGCAGCCTCACCATTGCCATCAATGCAGCAGCCTCCCCATTGCCATCAGTGCAGCCTGATTGATGCCCATCTGCATCCTAGGGGGAGACAGGGAAGGGGTGGGATGAGCGCCGACAGATTACATACAGTGAGAATCTCCTATGATAGACAGAACAGTGGTCCAATGGCAGCCCAGGAGATGAGACTTCCTATTACAGAGTCCGCCATGTAAACAGGAGATTCTCACTGTATGTAATATGACAGCGCTCGTCCCACCCCCCTCCCTGTGCAGCTAAAATTGAAGTATTGGCGTATAACACGCACACGCTATTTGCACCCGATTTTCATGGTGAAAAAGTAAGTGTTATACGCCAATAAATACATATATATATATATATATATATATACACACACACATACATACACACACGTGTTAGAGCTTTGGGGTGAAAACTCGAATGCAATAATCTGCACACACCTATGACTTCAAGTTACTTTTGAAGATTAGCTCCTTCTAACTAGTATGAAGCTGTACTTTTGCAAAAAAAAATAAAAAATGTACTGAAAGAAAAAAACTGATAAAATAAGTAAAATAACGAGAATAATCAAATAACAATAAAATGCACAAAGAAAAAACAAAAAAACACATCACTAAATTCAAAAATAAAGTACATTAACTTAAATATATATATATATATACCTCTCGAACAAAACACACAAATAATAAAAAAAAAAAGTATATTTATTTTAAAGAAGTAAAGTCTTCCTTTTGAATTGTACCTACAGGCAATCCTATAATAATATTTACATGTAGGTACTGTAAATACCTACGTGCGCCGTCTAGGAGATATTTACTATATACGCCACCGCTGACCTCATCAGCGCGCATGCGCTCTGAAGGAAGGGCCGCCGTTTCTTCAGAGCCCTGTGTCGTGAGCGGTAGCTCCCATGAGCGGGAGTGACGTCATCACGGCTCTGGCTAGTCACATCGCCACGTAAAAACCCGGAAGAAACACCGGGGAAGATGTCAGCCGTCTCAGCGGTGGGCGGGCGCTTGAATTCTAAGGTATGCAATGCATACTAGCTCATTATGCCTTTGCCCTACAGGGTTTTTTTTTTTGTTTTTAATCGGGTCTATAACTCTTTAAAGCAAATTTCACCTAAGCATCTGAAAATTTCGATTTTTTCTGTTCCACTAAATTTCACCAATAGCAAAGTCTGTAATTTTGTCGAAACCACTGTGATCATCCCTATCAGACAAGTAATAAAAAACTGCACATGAATATTTTATAGGATACTATTAGCAGCCAAAGAGATCCAGGCTCTATTTTCGGGTATACCAGGCTATCTTAAAGTGGTAATAAACTCTCATATTTGAATTTTTCCTATAAGTAAGCTTAGCAAAAAGCTTATCTGTAGGTAAAATGGATATCTGCTAAACGTGCCCCATTTAGGAGATATTTTAGTGAGCAGCAGTCGGTGACGTCACTGGTGCATGCACTCTGATTAAAGGCATACCCGTAACATTCCTTCAGAGCTGCGTGCCGTGGCCGAGACTCCTACGTGGCACGAGCAGAAGTGACATCATCGCAGCTCGGCCAGACGAGCAACGGCAGCCCGCAAACCCAGAAGGAAGACCGGTGTTCTGGCAGATAGTGTACTGCCATCATATAGTGTCCGCAATACGGGGCAGAAGAATTTTTCGGAAAAATCTCCGAAGATGAATGGTGCCTGCGCCGTGAGTGGAGGTGGTAGCCCCACCATCCAAGCAGACATAGGGTTCGGAAAATGAGAGGGCCCCTCTATTTCGACTTGGATGGTGGGGCTAGAACCTGGACTCACGGCGCAGGCGCCGTTCATCCTCTGCTATTTTCGGAATCTGTGTGTGCTGTGTACTGCGCATGCGCAGTACACAGCACACACTATCCGATGGGGGACTGTATGTGATAGGACACCGGGCGAAGATAGAAGGCTCTTCAGCGGCGACACCGATGGAGGGCTTCGGTTTAAAGGAGTCGTAAAGGCACTTTTTAAAAAAAATATATTAAACATGTCTATACTTACCTACTCTGTGTAATGGAATCGCACAGAGCATCCGGGAACCACCCCCTTTTCGGGTCCCCCACCGGCGTTCCTGGCCCCTCTTCTCTGGCCAGTGCTCACATAGAAAGCCGCTTCCCAAGGGGGGCACACGTGCGAGCTCCCACCCGAGTCCTTCTGCTGCGTCCATTGACACAGACAGCTCGGCCCTGCTCCCCTGGTCACGGGCTTTGATTGACAGGACTGGGAGCCAAAGGCTCCCGGCGCCCCAGCAAAGCCAGTGAGACCCAGAAGTGAGGGGAGAGAAGAGCTGCAGACGTGCATGGCACTGGATCAAATGAGGGCTCAGGTAAGTAAAGGGGGGCTGAGGGGGGTGATGCTGACTCCTAAAACTTTTTTACCTTAAAGGAGATGCCATCAACATAAGCCCAAAACCTATTGACACTGGCACTGAGTTCTGCAAAGAGTGACTTCTTATAGGACTGCTGTCATGGACCTGCTGACCACGGTCGGAGAGTACCCACCCTAACCACACCTGGGTTTACTAAGGAGAAGATTCCACGGAATGGGTGGTCTTCACCAAAGCTCCTGATGGTGGAGATGACTTGGCTGCTTCCCACATCCAGGTCACTTCCCTAGATACTACCAGCGAAGGCAAGGTGACTGAGAGGTTCCTGGTAAGCGCCGGCCACTGGAATGATGAGCGGGGGCACAGTACTGGCTCAGGACTATTGTTTTTACAGTTTTAACTTTAGTCCTGCTGACCATAATCAACACCAAAAAATTATACACAAATATCCCTTGTTTGACTTTGCCATTGTTTCCGTGTGAAGGAAGGCGTTAACCATACATGCACTATTCCCTGTTATCAAGTGAGTGGCATTAAAACAGAGGTGGTGCCAACATTACAGAAGATGGGCATGGTCCCCCCTCCCAGCCATGGTTCTCTAGGACACATCTGGTCACCCATAACTGGCTTATATCCACAACCATGCATGGAAAGGCTGAATGGATCCTCAGGAGGTTCCAGTATAAATGTTACAAGGCCTCTAGGTTTTGTTAGCAGAGCTTAAATCAGCCCGGACTGTTGTTTCTCATTTGTCAATTTTCCTGGAGACTATATATACAGTATATTTATATATACACCACCAAAAGGTCATATCTGTGGAAGGATTAAGCTTTAGTTTTATTAGTGTAGACTAAACCCCTGCGCTGCCGCCTTGTTACTGTGTACATTGCTCAACAAAAGTACCAGCCGTCATGGAGGGGCAGATGTATGAAAAGTGTGCTATTGTACAAATATCATATCGCTCTTTGTAACCAATAAGCTACAAGCTTTCATTTTTACAATGCAGGTTAAAGCTTCGTTCACAGGGGGTGCACTATACTGCACATCCATGCAGAGCCATGTTTACCCGTGCCAGGATGTACATGTTTTTCATGCATCCCCGTGCAGGTGTCACGTCACATTCGGCTACCCATCACATTTTGCTACCCACTGGAGTGCGCACGCGCGACACCGTCATGTGCGTTCCAACACAGGGCCCCTCGCCACACTTCGGGCACGGCCCCGCTACGCTTCGGGCATGGCCTCGCTTCGCTCGCCATGCTTCGGGCACGGCCTCGCTTTGCTCGCCACACTTCGGGCACGGCCTCGCTTCGCTCGCCACGCTTCGGGCACGCCCTCACTTCGCTCGCCACGCTTGGGCACGGCCTCGCTTCACTCGGCATACTTATAATCTGATTCTGTGTCCACTTGGATGGTGGGGTTTGAACCTGGACTCAGGGGTGGAACGCATATGGCGGCATCGCGCATCCAGTGGGTAGCAAAACGCGATGGGTCGCCATATGTGACCAAACACAAGCAGTTCCATTGATGTCTATTGGGAAGCAGCGGCTGCACGGACACAGCCACTTCTGCCGATATGACATCTGCGCGGGTCCCCAAAATCACACTGTCTGTGTTTAGGGACACGCACCCGCATGGATGTCATATCAGCAGCGGTGGCTGTGCCCGTGCAGCCGCTGCTTCCCAATAGAACTGCCTGCACGAGGATGCATAGAACACCAGTACATTCCCGTGTGGGTAAACACGACCCTGCAAGGGGTACGGTATAGTGTGAACAAGACCTGAAAATATTAATTCAAATAAAATATGGATTATGTTTAGTTTTTCATAAGCACACAAGGGATTCTTCCTTTTCGTACAATTTTCAGACATCAGGTCTCAGGACTAACTGATCAAGTGCTTAAATGAACTGCGAACAGGAGCAGAGACCTAAAGGTGGCAAGAGATTTCTCCTCACTTCCTGTCTATTTAACGGGTGGGAGATTTCTCCTCACTTTCTGTCTATTTAATGAATGGGGATTTCTCCTCACTTCCTGTCTATTTAATGAGTGGGGGATTTCTCCTCACTTCCTGTCTATTTAATGAGTGGGGGATTTCTCCTCACTTCCTGTCTATTTAATGAGTGGGGATTTCTCCTCACTTTCTGTCTATTTATTGGGTGGCATCCCCTACTATTATATATACAGCATATGCATATATATAAAATTGAACTGATTTCCCCTCATTTCCTATTTATTGGGTGGGAGCGTTCCCCATATTTCCTGTTTATTTAATGGGTAGGGAGAATTCTCCTCACTTCCTGTTTATGCTATAAGTTGGAGATTTCCCTACACTTCCTGTCTATTTTATGGGTGGGATATTCCCTCTCACTTCCTGTCTATTTTATGGGTGGGATATTCCCTCTCACTTCCTGTCTATTGTATGGGTGGGATATTTCCTCTCACTTCCTGTCTATTGTATGGGTGGGATATTCCCTCTCGCTTCCTGTCTATTGCATGGGTGGGATATTTCCTCTCACTTCCTATTTTATGGGTGGGATATTCCCTTTCACTTCCTGACTATTTATGGGTGAGCTATTCCCTCTCATTTCCTGTCTATTTTATGGATGGGATATTCCCTCTCACTTCCTGTCTATTTTATGGGTGGGATATTTCCTCTCACTTCCTGTCTATTTTATTGGTGGGATATTTTCTCTCATTTCCTGTCTATTTTGTGGGTGAGATATTCCCCCTCACTTCCTGTCTATTTTATGGGTGGGATATTTCCTCTCACTTCCTGTCTATTTTATGGGTGGGATATTCCCCCTCACTTCCTGTCTATTGTATGGTTGGGATATTTCCTCTCACTTTCTATTTTATTGGTGGGATATTCCCTCTCACTTCCTGTCTATTGTATGGGTGGGATATTTCCTCTCACTTCCTATCTATTTTATGGGTGGGATATTCCCACTCACTTCCTGTCTATGCTATAAATTGGAGATTTCCCTACACTTCCTGTCTATTTTATGGGTGGGATATTCCCTCTCACTTCCTGTCTATTGTATGGGTGGGATATTTCCTCTCACTTCCTGTCTATTTTATTGGTGGGATATTTTCTCTCATTTCCTGTCTATTTTGTGGGTGGGATATTCCCCCTCACTTCCTGTCTATTTTATGGGTGGGATATTTCCTCTCACTTCCTGTCTATTTTATGGGTGGGATATTCCCCCTTACTTCCTGTCTATTGTATGGTTGGGATATTTCCTCTCACTTTCTATTTTATTGGTGGGATATTCCCTCTCACTTCATGTCTATTGTATGGGTGGGATATTTCCTCTCACTTCCTATCTATTTTATGGGTGGGATATTCCCACTCACTTCCTGTCTATGCTATAAATTGGAGATTTCCCTACACTTCCTGTCTATTTTATGGGTGGGATATTCCCTCTCACTTCCTGTCTATTATATGGGTGGAATATTTCCTCTCACTTCCTATCTATTTTATGGGTGGGATATTCCCACTCACTTCCTGTCTATGCTATAAATTGGAGATTTCCCTACACTTCCTGTCTATTTTATGGGTGGGATATTCCCTCTCACTTCCTGTCTATTGTATGGGTGGAATATTTCCTCTCACTTCCTATTTTATTGGTGGGATATTCCCTCTCACTCCCTGACAATTTTATGGGTGGGCTATTCCCTCTCATTTGCTGTCTATTTTATGGGTGGGATATTCCCCCTCACCTCCTGTCTATTTTATGGATGGGATATTTCCTCTCACTTACTGTTTATTTTATGGGTGGGCTATTCCCACTCACTTCCTGTCTATGCTATAAATTGGAGATTTCACTACACTTCCTGCCTATTTTATGGGTGGGATATTTTTTTCTCGCTTCCTGTCTATTTTATGGGTGGGATATTTCCTCTCACACTTCCTGTCTATTTTGTGGGTGGGATATTCCCTCTCACTTCCTGTCTATTTTGTGGGTGGGATATTCCCCCTCACTTCCTATTTTATGGATGGGATATCCCCCCTCACTTCCTGTCTATTTTATGGGTGGGCTATTCCCACTCACTTCCTGTCTATTTTATGGAAAGGGAAATTTCTCCACACTTCCTGCCTATTTTGGTGGCTTAGGAAGTGAGGAGAGATTAGGAAGTGAGGGGAAATGTTCCCTTACAAGGACTCCTTCAACAATAGGAATTCTGTTTCTAATATAATGGGAAGGGGTTAAAAATCGCAGTGTGTGTGTGTTTTTTTTAGCGGTCTTTGGGCCCATTGCAGAGATTTATCCTCATGTCCTGTCCAGATGACTAGGCTCACACGAAACAGGAAGTGAGCGTCAGTTTCCTTAAGGTGGACACACCATATCATATCTGAAATAATATAATAAATAACCCTTCCCTCGCTCTATTAAAGGCTAGACATAGGTTGAGTTTCAGTCTCAGGTGGACGGACCATTGGAGGGTAAAACGTGTATAATAAAGGGGGGGGGGGGGGGGGGCAGATTTTTTTGACGCACAGCAGACTTCCTGTCGATTTATGCTCAGCGGGATTTTGCCAGGCACTAGTGGCAAGTCTCCTCTAAGATCATCGAATTCATAGAAATGGATGAAGAGCCGTTTCGGTGATGACTGTGAAATATGGAGATCATTAACACAGCGGGAGCCGCATAATGCACTGGGCTCGGCACGACTCGTCAGACATGTTATTTTATTATTACAGGGCATTAGAACCGCAATTCCGCCTAAATTATGCAAAATCTAATTTTCTCTCCAGTAATCTGAGTCACTGAAGGAAGATGTACACAGTCTGGACGTGGTAATCAAATCAGACCTCCGGCCTTCCCTGCAGTCTTGCACAGTTGTAGCGGCTCCTCTCCTGCACTGAAATAGATGACTCTGATTTCACCGCACACTGTGAGCTCCTCATAGTGTGCACTGGAAGCTGCAGCAAGTCAGATAGAGCCCCGCCTCATTTCCTGGCTGGAGCGTCCTCTAGCATTTTTTTACTCCCCAGCCTGGCTGTCCCTGGCCTGCCCATTTTATTTCATTGGATGTCAGTGCTTTTATGCTTTTCATTTGTGAGGTCAGGCGCTGATGTTGGATGAGAAGGCCTGGCTCGTAGTCTCCACTCTAACTCATCCTAAAGGTGTTCTATCGGGTTGAGGTCAGGACTCTGCGCAGGCCAGTCAAGTTCCTCCACCCCCAATTCGCTCATCCATGTCTTTATGGACATTTACGATCTCTGTAAAGAGCCACGGCCATGGCTCTTTAACCATGTGATAGGCTGTGTCCAATCACAGCCGGTCACATGTGAACATGGAAGTTGCATGAATCGGCTCTCCTCTCCTCACACTGACAGAGGAAAGCTGATCAGTGGCATCTCCTCGCAAAGGAGACCTGGGCAGGTAATCAGAGTACTGATCATCAGGAAAGCCCCAGCAGTGCCACCAATCAGTGCTCATAAATGATGCCAGTCAGTGCCTCCCACCAGTGCCCATTTGTACCTTACACCAGTGCCTGTCAAACCGCACTCATCAGTGCTGCCTATCCGTGCCGCCTATCACTGTCCACCAGTGTTGCCCATCAGTGCCAGCTATCAGTGCCCACCAGGGGCGGACTGAGAACGCATGGGCCCCCCAGGCAATAGGAGATTATGGGGCCCCCAGGCAATCAGAGATTATGGGGCCACACAGTATATACAAACACACACACACACACACAGTATACAATCACACAATATACACAGACATGTTTCTATTGGCTGAGAAGGTACTGGAGAGGTGGAGCAGCTATAATCACAGGATTTTTAGACCAAAAGGATGTCGGTAAGGGACATTTTAGAGACAGATGTAAAAAAAAACACAGATTTTTACATGTTGTCCCTGGTTTTACTGAGGCTGGCAACCCTGGTGGGGCCCCCTAGTGGCCCAGGCCCTCAGGCAGTGCCCGAGTGGCCGAATGGTCAGTCCGCCCCGGTGCCCACACCTACCTATGACTAAGGCCTTATAGGCTGAAACGCGTTAACCTTTCGTATTTGCGTTTGGTCACTGTGTGGCTTGTTAATAAATACAACATTTTTTAAGAGCAACCACCGGAGTGCAGATCATCTTTTCTTCATTCCTCTACTCAGCCAACGACGGTGGATCGAGCACCCGGGAGCTCTGCTTTCTACGTGAGGTATGGGTAGTAGCGCTGACTTTTTTGTTTATATAGTGCCCATACCTCCCAACATTTTTATATGGGAATGTGGGACCTACTAACAAACATATGTAGGCATAGGACACGCCCCCCTGTCACGCCCCTTAAAGGGGAAATCTTTTTTTTTTTTTTAAAGTTAATTAAATCCACAAGTGCTTTTTTTTTCTTTTCTTTTTTTTTTTTACCACTACTATTCCTTTATATTGGCTTTTAAAATTGACAAACGCAGCAATTTAGAATTTGGATAAAAGTTTTGGAAACACTTTTTGAAAGATAAAAAGTGAAGTTTATATACAACTATATGGGTCAGACCAAAATGAGGGACAAATATAGTTACATAGTAAGTGAGGGTGAAAAAAGACACAAGTCCAACCTATGTGTGTGATTATATGTCAGTATTACATTGTATATCCCTGTAAATGAGGAGGAAAGAGGGACAGAGGGACATTGCTCCAAATCAGGGATGAGTGCCACATATCAGTGCCCACCAGTGCTGCATATCAGTGCCACCTAATCAGTGGCCATAAGTGCAACCTATCAGTGCCCATTACGGCAGCCTCATCTGCTCCATTTCTCCAAATCAGGGACAGTCCCTCCAAATCAGGGACATTTGGGAGCTATGAATGCCGTATATCCGTGCCTCCTCATCAGTGCTGCCTATCAGTGCCTCCTCAACAGTGCCACCTAATCAGTGCCCATCAGGGTAGCCTCATTTGCTCCATTGCTCCAAATTTAGGGACAGTTGGGAGCTATGAGTGCCACATATCAGTGCCCACCAGTGCAGCATATCATTGCCTCCTCATCAGTTCCATCTAATCAGTGCCCATAAGTGCAGCCTATCAGTGCCCATCAGGGCAGCCCCATCTGCTCCATTGCTCCAAATCAGGGACAGTCCCTCCAAATCAGGGATAGTTGGGAGCTATGAGTGCCGCATATCAATGCCTCCTCATCAGTGCTGCATATCAGTGCCTCCTCGTCAGTTCCATCTGATCAGTGCCCATAAGTGCAGCCCATCAGTGCCAATCAGGGCAGCCTCATCTGCTCCATTGCTCCAAATCAGGGACAGTCCCTCCAAATCAGGGATAGTTGGGAACTATGAGTGCCACATATCAATGCCTCCTCATCAGAGCTGCATATCAGTGCCTCCTCGTCAGTTAGATCTGATCAGTGCCCATAAGTGCAGCCCATCAGTGCCAATCAGGGCAGCCTCATCTGCTCCATTGCTCCAAATCAGGGACAGTCCCTCCAAATCAGGGACAGCCCCTCCAAATCAGGGTCAGTTGGGCCCTATGAGTGCCGCATATCAGGGCCTCCTCATCAGTGCTGCATATTAGTGCCTCCTCATCAGTGCCATCTAATCAGTGCCCATAAGTGCAGCCTCATCTGCTCCATTGCTCCAAATCAGGGACAGTTGGGAGCTATGAGTGCCGCATATCAGTGCCCACCAGTGCTGCATATCAGTGCCAACGAATCAGTGCCCATAAGTGAAGCCTATCAGTGCCCATCGGGGCAGCCTCATCAGCGCACATCCGTGAAGGAGAAAAATTACTTATTTACAAAATTTACTGACAGAAAATAAGAAAAAACTTTTTCTTTTTTTCTAAATGTTTGGTCTTTTAAAAAAATAAAAATAAAATCCCAGCAATAATTGAATATCACCAAAAGAAATCTCTATTTGTGTGAAGAAAAAGATAAAAAAAAAAGTATTTGTGTACAGTGTTGTATGACCGCGCAATTATCATTCAAAATGCGACAGCGCTGAAAGCTAAAAAATGGCCTGGGCAGGAAAGGGGGGGGGGGGGTAAAAGTGACCGGCATTGAGGTGGTTCAGCAAGGTGTGCAAATTTTTTTTTAAAAATGCAAAAACGGTTGTGGCAGCGGAAGGGCTGATGGTACCGTCACTGTACATTGTGGGAGGACAAGAATAAAGCTAATAAAGCTATAAAGTAAATTGTTAGCAGCGAATAATGCGGAATATTCAGATGGTGGTATAAAGCCGATCTGGACGGGTTCTCTTGAAGAAATGGATGTTTTCCAATAGGCTGGACAGTGTGCCGCGCTCTCCATCAGTGCGGAGCAGAGCAGCTGCAGGATGACTCAGTGATGTGAATGGTGTTCAGATATAAAACACATTTCTAAAGTGCTGACAGCTTGGCCCGGCGTCATCATCGCCTCCCCGCCCAGGCAGACATTGCAGGCCGCAGTATGTGCAGCATCTTCCCCGGAGCCTTATCTGCTCCATACTCTGCATGCCACGCACATGAGGCACCCGCCCTATCAGACCCACTCCCCATAGTGCCAAACACAGATAAAAGGGGCATTTGTTCCAACTTCATATCGACTCTCCGAGGATCCTACATTTCAAAATCAGACCTCCGGCCTTCCCTGCAGGCCTGCACAGTTCTAGCGGCTCCTCTGCTGTACTGAAATGGCTTCCTCTGATTTCACCGCACACTGTGAGCGTCTCACAATGTGCATAGCTCTCGATTGTCCCTGATTTGGAGCAATGTCCCTCTTTCCTCCTCATCTGTCCCTCATTTTGGTCTGATCCATATAGATTAGGGATGCACCGATACCATTTTTTTTTACGAGTACCGATACTTTTTTTTTTTTTTTTAGCACTCGCCGATACCAATTACCCATATCAATTACCAATATCAATTACCAATATCAATTACCAATACTAATTACCAATACCAATCACCAATATCAATTACCAATACCAATCACCAATTACCCATATCAATTACCAATTACCAATACCAATTACTGATATCAATTACCCATATCAATTACCAATTACTGATACCAATTACCAATATAAATTACAGATATCAATTACCAATACCAATTACCCATATCAATTACCAATTACCAATACCAATTACGAATATCAATTACCCATATCAATTACCAATACCAATTACTGATACCAATTACCGATATAAATTACAGATATTGATTACCGATATTAATTACCGATCCCAATTACCGATATCAATCACTGATATTAATTACCAATACCAATTACCGATATCAATTACCGATACCAATTACCAATACCAATTACTGATACCAATTACCAATACCAATTACCAATATCAATTACCGATACCAATTACCTATATCAATTACCGATATCCATTACGATACCAATTACCGATACCAATTACCGATACCAATTACCAATATAAATTACAGATATCGATTACCGATATCAATTACCGATCCCAATTACCGATATCAATCACCGATATTAATTACCAATACCAATTACCGATATCAATTAACGATACCAATTACCAATACCAATTACTGATACCAATTACCGATATAAATTACCGATACCAATTACCAATATCAATTACCGATACCAATTACCAATATCAATTACCGATACCAATTACCTATATCAATTACTGATATCCATTACTGATACCAATTACCAATATAAATTACCGATACCAATTACCGATACCAATTACCGATATCCATTACCGATACCCATTACCGATACCCATTACCGATACCAATTACCAATATCAATTACCAATATCAATTACCAATACTAATTACCAATACCAATCACCAATATCAATTACCAATACCAATCACCAATTACCCATATCAATTACCAATTACCAATACCAATTACTGATATCAATTACCAATTACTGATACCAATTACCGATATAAATTACCGATATCCATTACCGATACCCATTACCGATACCCATTACCGATACCAATTATCGATATCAATTACCAATACCAATCACCCATATCAATTACCGATACCAATTACCAATATCAATTACCGATACCAGTTACCCATATCAATTACCGATACCAGTTACCCATATCAATTACCGATACCTACCGCAACTATTTTCACTTCAGCTGTCAGCAATGGTACAAAGCATTGAAAAGTTATTTATAAACGAAAAAAGTGATTTTTTTATTTTGCGCTTTTTCAATGTGAATTGTGTAAATATATGTTAACCACTTCAGCCACCGGACCATTTGGCTGGCCAAAGACCAGAGCACTTTTTGCGATTCGGCACTACGTCGCTTTAACTGACAATTGCACGGTCGTGCGTCGTGGCTTCCAAACAAAATTGACGTCCTCCCCCCCACACAAATAGAGCTTTCTTTTGGTGGAATTTGATCACGGTTCTGCAGTTTTTATTTTTTGCGCAAAAAAAAAAAAGAAAAAAAAAGAGAGTGACAATTTTGAAAAAACGCATTATTTTTTACTTTTTTGCTATAATAAATATCCCCAAAAAATATATAAAAAATTTTTTTTTTCCTCAGTCTAATACGTATTCTTCTACATATTTTTGGTAAAAAAAAAAAAAAATCACAATAAGCGTATATCGATTGCTTTGTGCAAAAGTTATAGCTTCTACAAAATAGGGGATAGTTTTATGACATTTTTATTAATAATTTTTTTTTTTTTACTAGTAATGATGGCAATCAGCGATTTTTATCGGGACTGCGACATTATGGCAGACACGTCGGACAATTTTGACACATTTTTTGAGACCATTGGCATTAATACGATTAAAAATGCATTAATTACTGTAAAAATGTCGCTGGCCATGAAGGGGTTAACACTAGGGGGCGATCAAGGGGTTAACTGTGTTCCCTAGGGGGTGATTCTAACCGAACGGGGAGGGACTGACTAGAGGAAGTGATGGATCGTGGTCACTGGGGGGCAGTGAAGGGGTTAATGTGTGTCCTAGTTTGTGTTCTAACTGAAGGGGGGAGGGGACTGTGCAGGGAAGATAACAGATCTTCTGTTCATACTCAGCTCAATTTCGAGGCACCCTTCAAAATGATAAAGGGTGCCTTGACTAGAGAAGGTTGGAAAACACTGATGTAGAGCACCCTGCTGGACCCTCCCACCACCCATGATCTGCTTGCCTTGCATAGAGAAGTAATGAGACTATAGATGTGCACAGCCTATTGCATTAGGGCATGGGTGCTCAATCTGTGGACCTCCAGCAGTTGCGGAACTATGAGTCCCATCCAGGGGCGGATCCAGAGTCTAATCTCGGGAGGGGCACTGCTATAAAATATGTTTTTTTGGGGGCAATTTATATGGGAAATGGCTGGTATTTGCGCTTCAATCATTACGGCACCATGGTTGTTATGGTGTCAGGATGATTGAAGCGCATTATTTCTATTAATACATTGTAATATAAAATTAAACGGTTCAACTCACCATAATGCAGAATCAGTGGGAACCCTGATTATGTCACTTGCCATGTCGCCTGCCACCAAATGTGGATTGTCACTTGCCACGCCACTTGTCACCAAATGCGGATTGTTACTTGCCACGTCACCTGCCACACATTGCGGATTGTCACTTGCCACGTAGCCTGCCACACATTGCAGATTGTCACTTGCCACGTTGTCTGCCACACATTGCGGATTGTCACTTGCCACGTCGCCTGCCACCAGATGCAGATTGCCACGTAGCCTGCCACACATTGCGGATTGCCACTTGCCACGTCACCTGCCACACATTGCGGATTGTCACTTGCCACGTTGCCTGCCACACATTGCGGATTGCCACTTGCCACGTCACCTGCCACACATTGCGGATTGTCACTTGCCACGTAGCCTGCCACACATTGCAGATTGTCACTTGCCACGTCACCTGCCACACATTGCGGATTGTCACTTGCCATGTCGCCTGCCACCAGATGCAGATTGCCACGTAGCCTGCCACACATTGCGGATTGCCACTTGCCACGTCACCTGCCACACATTGCGGATTGTCACTTGCCACGTTGCCTGCCACACATTGCTGATTGCCACTTGCCACGTCACCTGCCACACATTGCGGATTGTCACTTGCCACGTTGCCTGCCACACATTGCGGATTGCCACTTGCCACATAGCCTGCCACACATTGCGGATTGCCACTTGCCACGTCACCTGCCACACATTGCGGATAGCCACTTGCCACGTCACCTGCCACACATTGCGGATTGTCACTTGCCACGTTGCCTGCCACACATTGCGGATTGCCACTTGCCACGTAGCCTGCCACACATTGCAGATTGTCACTTGCCACGTTGCCTGCCACACATTGCGGATTGTCACTTGACACGTTGCCTGCCACACATTGCGGATTGCCACTTCTCACGTAGCCTGCCACACATTGCAGATTGTCACTTGCCACGTTGCCTGCCACACATTGCGGATTTCCACTTGCCACGTAGTCTGCCACACATTGTGGATTGCCACTTGCCACACATTGCGGATTGCCACTTGCCACGTAGCCTGCCACACATTGCGGATTGTCACCTACTGTGTCACTTTTCTGCAATCTCTCTGCTGCACACAGCTTCCTACACAGTGAGGGCGGAACTGGAGGGATGCAGGGCAGTGAGAGATGATGTCATCTCCCTGCTCCCCTGCCTGCTGGCTTCCTGATTGGCCAGCAGCCCTCCTAAGCCACCCAGCTGCCCCCCCCCTCACCGTCCACTCAGCGCGGGTACCCGCGGAACCGGCCGCGATTGGACCCGCGGAACCGGCCGCGATTGGACCCGCGGAACCGGCCCGCTGGTACCCGCGGAACCGGCCGCGATTGGACCCGCGGAACCGGCCCGCGGGTACCTGCGGAACCGGCCCGCGAGTACCCGCGGAACCGGCCGCGATTGGACCCGCGGAACCAGCCTGCCGGTATTCTCGGGGGGGGCAATTGACTCGTTGCCCCCCCCCTGGATCCGCCCCTGGTCCCATCATGCCTCTGACTTTGGGATTCATGCTCGTAACTGTCAACCTTGCAATGTCTCATGGGCAGCAGGTTGAGCACCCATGCTTTAGGGTATGCACCTCAGAGCTCAAACATATACACTATATTATCAAAAGTATTGGGACACCTGCCTTTACATGCACATGAGCTTTAATGGCACCCCAGTCTTAGTCCGTAGGGTTCAATATTGAGTCGGCCCGCCCTTTGCAGCTATAACAGCTTCAACTCTTCTGGGAAGGCCGTCCACAAGGTTTAGGAGTGTGTCTATGGGAATGCATTACCATTCTTCCAGAAGCCTGTGTGTGAGGCACTAATGTTGGACGAGAAGACCTGGCTCGCAGTCTCCGCTCTCAGGCTAGTTTCACACTAAGGCAGTTTTCAAGTACTTTAATGCTAGAAATAGCTTCTGAAAACCGCCTCCCATTCATTGCCCTGTGACTTTTCACACTGGGGCGTTGCGCTTGCGGGATGTTACGAAAAGTCCTGCAAGCAGCATCTTTGGGGCGGGTTGGGAGCGCTGTATTTAGCACACTCAAAACACCCTGCCCATTGTACTGAATGGGCAGCGCTTCCAAATGGCCTGAAAAGTGCTTTGAAAGAGCTTTGAAAGAGCCCCCTGCTAGCAGCCGAAAAGCGCTGCTAAAATGAGCGGTGCTTTAGCGATAAAGCTTCCAAGTGTGAAAGTAGCCTTATTCATCCCAAAGGTGTTCTCAGGTTGAAGATAGGACTCTGTGCAGGCCAATCAATTTCCTCCACCCCAAACTTGCTCATTCATGTCTTTATGGGCCTTGTTTGTGCACTAGTCTCATTCATTTGGTGAAGGATTATGGTGTGGGGGTTGTTTTTCAGGGGTTGGGTTTGGCCCCTTAGTACCACCATACCAAGACATTTTGGACAAATTCAATCTCCCAACTTTGTGGGAACAGTTTGGGGATGGCCCCTTCCTGTTCCAAAATGATTGAGCACCAGTGCACAAATCAAGGTCCATAAAGACATGGATGAGCGGGTTTGGGGTGGAGGAACTTCACTGGCCTGCACAGAGTCCTGAACTCAACCCGACAGAACACCTTTGGGATGAATTAGAGCCAAGACTGCAAGCCAAGCCTTCTTGTCCAGCATCAGTGCCTGACCTCACAAATGCTCTTCTGGAAGAATGGTCAAACATTCCCATAGACACACTCCTAAACCTTGTGGACGGCCTTCCCAGAAGAGTTGAAGCTGGTATAGCTGCAAAGGGTGGGCCAACTCAATATTGAACCCTACAGACTAAGACTGGGATGTCATTAAAGTTCATGTGCATTTAAAGGCAGGCATCCCAATACAATACAGGATTTCCCTCACCTTAGAGGAATTTCCTTTCACTTCCTGTTTTGGCTATGGGACAGGAAGTGAAGGGAAATCTCCCCAATGGGACACAGGTGACAAAAAACCTGACAGGGGGTTTTTGCCCTTCCTTACTCTATCCAAAGTAGAAAACAAAAATGTCTGACTTTAATTTGTTTAGTTTAGATATAGATGAAAAGACTCTGCTAGGAGGTCTACTGTACTTTAGGAGATTTCAGCAGTAAAGCCCCATACACACTATCAGTTTTTCGTCTGAGTTTTTCCTTTAGATTTACCAAAACCATATAATATGAGGTCAAACCTTAGGAGTTTCCATTTGTATGCGATCAGGCAGGCCCTTGCACTACATGGTTTTGGTAAATATGAAGTAAAAACTCAGCAGAAAAACTGATAATGTGTATGGGGCTTAAGAAACAGTAGATTTCTTAATTTTGACAAATGGTAGAAGGACATAAAAGAATTGCAACATCGACGGTTTCGTTTCTGAGAAATGTTGTAATCTGTTTATCTCTTAGGACTCTACGCGTGGCGCTTGTACCCCGACAGAGAACTGCTGCCAGTTTCATCATATCATCACCACTGCGGCTCAGTGGGTAAGCTGTAGATATTTATGACTATTTTGGTTCCAAAATTAGAAGATGTCACAACGTTTACCGAGAAGGCACAAAGAATTCTGGTGTACAAGGTTCTCTGGAAGCTCATTGGTGTGGTTGGCTGATGCCACCAAACTGGGGCAAAAACAGACTCTTTGGGGTTCTGAAAAAGTCAGGACTCTTTCGTGTTCTGAAGAAGTCAGGACTTTTTGGGGTTTTTCAAGAAGTCAGGACTGTTTTGGGGTTCTGAAGAAGTCAGGACTGTTTTGGGGTTCTGAAGAAGACTCTTTGGGGTTCTGAAGAAGTCAGGACTGTTTTGGGGTTCTGAAGAAGACTCTTTGGGGTTCTGAAAAAGTCAGGACTTTTTGGGATTCTGAAGAAGTCAGGACTGTTTGGGGTTCTGAAGAAGACTCTTTGGGGTTCTGAAGAAGTCAGGACTGTTTGGGGTTCTGAAGAAGACTCTTTGGGTTTCTGAAGAAGTCAGGACTGTTTGGGGTTCTGAAGAAGACTCTTTGGGGTTCTGAAGTCAGGCCTTGTTGGGGTACTGAAGGGGTCCGACCACCTATAAACAATGAAGGCGTCCATTTGTTAGATAACGCAAACCTGTTGCTGTACAAACAGTACAAAATCACAACACATTGTGGTGAAGGCATCTCCGGATACCTGGATGGTGTGCTCAGATATTCAGATGAACGTCCCAGGAGACCCGACACAAGTTTCCGACACATAGCTACAGTATCAACACAAAAATGAGTACACCCCTCACATCTCTGTAAATATTTTATTCTATCTTTTCATGTGACAACACTGAAGAAATGACACTTGTCTACAATGTAAAGTAGTGAGTGTACAGCTTGTATAACAGTGTAAATTTGCTGTCCCCTCAAAATAACTCAACACACAGCCATTAATGTCTAAACAGCTGGCAACAAAAGTGAGTACACCCCTAAGGGAAAATGTCCACATTGGGCCCAAAGTGTCAATATTTTGTGTGGCCACCATTATTTTCCAGCACTGCCTTAACCCTCCTGGGCATGGAGTTCCCCAGAGCTTCACAGGTTTCCACTGGAGTCCTCTTCCACTCCTCCATGACGACATCACAGAGCTGGTGGATATTAGAGACCTTGCACTCCTCCACCACTAAATAAGTGCATGTCGGAGGACCACAGGTGGCTAAATGAAATACTAGGCCACCCTACTGACCATGCCAACTTTTATCAGGGGTGGGGCATGGGCAGAGCAGAAGGTGGGGATAATAGTGGCATGTGACGTGTGCCACATCATCCAGTAGGAGGGGCTTAAACAGGTATCATTTAATAACACCTGGGCCTACTTTGCAGTGGGTAAAGAGTGTGCCACACAAGAAAAGGCAAGGCAGCAGATAATCCTGCCTGTTCTTACCTCCTGCAATGAAGTATGTACAAGCTGAAAGCGGAGGGAAGGCCGCATAATATCAACATGTGACATCATCAATAACTCCCAGACACAGCTGGGAGCAAACACACCCCTCCCCTCCCTTCTAATGCTCCAGGCCAATCATTGAAATGTTGCTAAAATGGATTACCCACCCAGAGATTGGGGACACGTTATTTTAACCAGAGACAAAAATCAGAGACAGCCCCCTAAAACAGGGGACTTCCTCCAGAAACCGGGGACATCTGGTTACCCTACGCCAAGGTGCCTACTATCCACTGTGTGTGCACCAAATACCTTTGCAAACCCCGATATCTGCATGCAAAAGTAGCAGTGACATCATCGCTGTGCTGTACGTTACATGTGCAGAGAAGCAGAGCTGTGGGAGGGGCCCAACAAGCTCCACCCACAACATGCTGCCTGCAGAAAACTACAGGAGGGGGGCGGAGACAAGACCAGTCACTCTGCACATAGAAAGAGAGCAGCAGTGAGCGGTCTTTATTACAGGAAGTCTCACTCTGGTGTTACTGCACAGATTGGGAAGAAATACACAAAGCTCACCGAGATTCAAGGAAGAATACACGAGATGAAGGAATTAAGATGACATTTGCTAATCCCAGAGGTCAGCTTTAACATTTTTAAACGTTTCCTGAAATGAAGTGAGAACTTTTTTAGTTCAGGCCCACTTTAATTTTAAGTAAGTGGAAATGTCATTACAGGATCTGTGATATAAATAACCCGTTACATTATTTATGTCATCGCTGCCAACATTCAAAAATACTTCTAAGGGACACTTTGATGCTGAGCCAGTAAATTTCAGACAATGACTGAGTCAGAGGACCACAGACTATTGCATGGCTTATTATATCACGGCTCTTGAAATGATTTGTATTCAAAGTTTATGGAAAGTTAAAAGTGTTTTGTTTTTTTCTCTTGGTGGCTTTTTTTTCTCAGTTTGTCCTAGTGACCATTGCCACAGAGGGAGCAAAGATGATCGGAAAGCCGAACTATTAAAGCCCTTTCACACTGCCAGCGCCCGAGCGTCGGTGGTAAAGCGCCACTGGTTTTAGCGGCACTTTACCGTCATTTTTGCAGTGCTTTTTGGGCACTTTTAACCCCGCTAGTGGCCGAAAAAGGGTTAAGAGTGACTGCAAAGCGCCGCTGCTGAGAGGCCAGATTTGTGGAGAGCACGACTAATAGTTGTCATGTGGACAGATTCTCCCACCTGAGCTGTGGATCTCTGCAGCTCCTCCAGAGTTTCCATGGGCCTCTTGGCTGCTTCTCTGATAAATGCTCTACTTGCCCGGCCGGTCAGTTTAGGTGGACGGCCATGTCTTGGTAGGTTTCCAGTTGTGCCATACTCTTTCCATTTTCGGATGATGGATTGAACAGAGCTCCGTGAGATGCTCAAAGCTTGGGATTTTTTTAAAAAATCTAAACCTGCTTTATACTTCTCCACAACGTTATCCCTGACCTGGCTGGTGTGTTCCTTGGCCTTCATGATGCTTTGTTCATTCAATAAGGGTTTCTAACAAACCCCTGAGGGCTTCACAGAACAGCTCTATATATACTTAGATTAACCACATGCCGACTGGGCCGTAGCCGAAAGATGGCTACAGCGCGGTTGGCTTATTCTGGGTGGAAGTCCGTGGGACGTCCTCCCAGATACTTGCTCGCACACCCGGGAACATCCGTGACCGCCGGGTCCTGATGACCCGGCGCATCACGGATCACGGTAAACGGCCGCTGATAGCAGGCGTTTACCACGTGATCGCTCCGTCAAATGACGGAGTGATCACTTGTAAACAAACCTGCGTCAAGTCATGACGCCGGTTCCTCGCTCCCCTCTCTGTACCGATTGGTACAGTGAGAGGGTAGAGATCGGATGTGGGCTGGATCTGTAATGCCCACAGCACTGCTCAGTGCCAATAATCTTCAGTACTCTGCCTATACTGTGCAATAATCTGCCAATACTCTACAACACTGTCTGCCAATACTCTGCAATAATCTGCCAATACTCAATGCAATAAATTTTAACTGAATTTTCAGTGTTTTTTTTTTATTAATAGTGCAAAAAATAAAAAACCCAGCTGTGATTAAATACCACCAAAAGAAAGCTCTATTTGTGTGAAAAAAAAGACAAAAATGTCATTTGGGTACAGTGTTGCATGACTGAGTAATTGTCATTCAAAGTGTGAGAGCACCAAAAGCTGAAAATTGGTCTGGTTAGGAATGGGGTTTAAGCGCCCAGTGGTCAAGTGGTTAAATTACACACAGGTGGGCTCTATTTACTAATTATATGACTTGTGAAGGCAATTGGTTCCACTAGATTTTAGTTAGGGGTATCAGATTAAAGGGGGCTGAATATAAATGCCCCCCACACTTTTCACATATTTATTTGTAAAAAAATTGGAAAACTATTTATCATTTTCCTTCCACTTCACAATTATGTGCTACTTTGTGTTGGTCTATCATATAAAATCCCAATAAAATACATTGAAGATTTTGGTTGCAACCTGACAAAATGTGGACATTTTCAAGGGGTATGAATACTTTTTTAAGGGACTGAGGAAATCCTCAAATGGGTACAACTGTTCCTTTGACAGCTCTCTGAGATGGGAATTCTATTGGTTGTAAAGTCTAGGTGTATCTTAATGAATTCCCACCACTTGCCGACTGGCCCATAGTAAAAAGACATCATCATTTTGAAGTTTTTTTGATCATTTTTTTACTATGAGAAATTCCACGTCGGATAAAAATGGTGCCGCAGTCGCATTCGCCATGGGATCACTTTTAGAGGTGGCGGGAGAGGTGGGGCTTACTGGAGCCATCGGTAAAGCCTGGAAGAGATCCGATGTGGCCTTTTGCTGGACAGGAAGTCATCTTGTCCTCACTCGGCTCTATGCCCTTGGAGGACTGGACCTCTGATGTCAATTCTGGTTTTTGGGCATAAACAAATGATTTATTTATTTTAAAGTGGTTGTAAACCCTTACAAACCACTTTGACCTACAGGTAAGCCTAGATTAAGGCTTATCTGTAGGTCCAAGAAATATCTCCCAAACCTATACGGTTCAGGAGATATTTGCCCGAAGACGGGCACCGTTGTCTACGGCGCATGCGCCGTAGACAGTGGCGCGCAGGCGCACTGAGCGTGGCATCCTCGATAACGAAGATGCCGCGCAATGCCGCGCGTCTCAGCACCCGTGCGCATGCGCGGGAGTGACGTCATCGCAGCTTCGCCGAATGACAGCGGCGGAGCTGCGAGACCCACCGAGAAGATGGATGCGGCGGACTACAGGGGACAGCGGTCACTTCGCTGGCTCCTGTGTCAGGTAAGTGACACATAATGGACTACTATGCGATGCGATGTGATGCGATGCATAGTAGTCCATTATGCTTTACCTTTGCAGGGAATGAAAGAGGAAGTAAACTCATCAGGGTTTACTTCCTCTTTAAGTCATAATAAAAAAATAAAAATAATTATTTTGCTTTTAAAAGGTAAATGAGAGATCTGGGGTAACGCTACCTATGTCGGACTTAAATAAATTTCAAACACAGTTGCTAAAATTTATATGGGGATATAAAAGACCCAGGGTGAACAGGCACACTTTATACACTCCTAAATTGACGGGGATTAGGAGTACCGGTCAAATACCATCAAGCTGCGCAATCGGCACAGTTGCTCCACTTCCATTCATGACCGCTCTGGATGTCCTTGGAGTCACCTCTTTATCCCAATAAGGAGATTGGCCACTAAATGAGGATGCGAGCAAAGGACATGCCGGTCATGATGTGTCCAACCCTATCATATTCATTGAACCTGTAGTCGCCCATGGATTCAAATCTCCGCACACCCCATTGGCTCCATTACTTGGGAACCCCTAATTCACCCCCGGGTCTCCACCCCCCAAAATTTTGGCTGGTGGACCAACAAAGGTCTAATACGAATTGGGGATTTTTGTGACCATAGAGGTGTTCTGTCGAAACAATTCCTTCAGGAACACCAGTTTCCTCATTCGGAATTGCACAGATCGCACCTCAGATTTAACCTCGTCAACACCAATGGAATATCTATGCAGTAGTTTCAACAAACACACTTGTCACAAATCCAAAATGTATTCCATAGTGACCTCCACATCTGAAAAGCTATTTTATATGCACAAATGGGAGCAGGATCTGGAGGAGACTCTGGTTGTGGAGGATTGAAGTAAGATAGCACAAAGTGCATCCAAAGTCCTATATCAATACATCACTGATTGAAGTGAACTATAGGGTCCTTCTGCGTTGGCATATGGTGCCAGCGGGAGAGTGGCGTCCTTCGTCCCTGGTGTGTCCCCGCAGTGTTTCAGAGGGTGTGGTATGAATGGCACAATTTTCCATGTTTGGTGGAAATGCTCAAAAGTCAGGTGGTTCTGGATCCATACCTATAATTTCATATGCTCACTTACTCAAGTGAACCTTGTTAAATTACCACTGCAGGCACTGTTGGGGCGCTCGATAGAGGGAACGACGAGACACACAAAGAGACTAATGCCGCGTACACAAGACTGGACTTTTCGAGGGACTAGGTCCGACGGTCTTTCCGACTGACTTTTGGCGGAGTTCCGACAGACTTTCCGAATGAACGGACTTGGCCACACACAATCACACCAAAGTCCGACGGATTTGAACGCGATGACGTACGACCGGACTAGAATAAGGAAGTTCATAGCCAGTAGCCAATAGCTGCCCTAGCATTGGTTTTTGTCCGGCGGACTAGCATACACACAAACGGATTTCTTGGTCCGGCGGAAAAATGTAAAACATGTTCTATTTCTAAAGTCTGCCGGATTTTTGGCAAGCAAAGGTCCGATGGAGCCCACATACGATCGAATTGTCCGACGGACTCGTTCCGTCGGACCTTTGCTGTCAAAAAGTCCGGTCGTGTGTGCGCGGCATTAAAGTCTGTATATTTGTAGGAGCCAGTGTCTTCATAGCCAGATCATGGAAGTCTCCCACGGTCCCCTTTCATTTATTAAGATCCAAACTATCTTGGATAATGGTAAATGAGCACCTACTGGCGATTCTAAATGATAAACTTGTCCTGTTCGAAAAAACTTGGAACCCCTAGATTAAAGCGGGAGTTCGGCCGTTTTTTTTTTTTTTTTAAGTCAGCGGCTACAAATACTGCAGCTGCTGACTTTTAAAATAAGGACACTTACCCGCCCAGCGCGCCCGCGATGTCGGCACCCGAAGCCGATCTCTCGATCCTCTTTCGGGTGCTGCCGCCACCATCTTGGGTATGGGAATCAGGAAGTGGAGCCTTGCGGCTTCACTTCCCAGTTCCCTACTGCGTATGCGCGAATCGCGCTGCGCAATAAGGACGGTCCCCCGCTGTCCCTGGGATCCGTGTGTTTCCCAGCGGACAGCGGGGGACCCGCAGAAAGTGGCGTAAATATCCACAGATTCTGCGTATATCTATGCCGGAAGTGGGTGCAAATACCTGTACTGTACAGGTATCTGCACCCCCCTCCCCCCTGAAAGGTGCCAATTGTGGCGCCGGAGGGGGGGGGGTTCCGATGAGCGGAAGTTCCACTTTAGGGTGGAGCCCCGCTTTAAATACCTGTCAAATACTCTATGAGACAGCTATGCCATGGAGTGTCTGCCCCCCCCCCCCTTTTTTTAGGGTGCCCCTTCCCCTTCCTCCTTCTAATGCTTTGTTCCTCTTCTCTTCTCATATTAGCCATATTCTCTCTACTTGTTCTACTATACTTGCCCTTCATGGGCGCTCAGGTCAACTGGGGTATCCACAACTGCCGGAGAGTTCAGACTGGTCGGAACTTCAGACGGGTGTCGTGAGTTTCTCATAATTTAGCGTAATATTTTCCTTTTTACATGCTATCCCACACATACTGATTTCTGAGTAAGAGGCGAGCCTCTTAGATCTAACAAAGCATTTTTGGATGGTCTACTCCCACCGCCCTGTTTTCCTTCAGAAGGATGGGAGGTGACAAGAGTCATGATGTATCCATATACGTATACATATGCTGATTTTCCTCTTCACACATTATATGTTCATAAGGTAACTGGTAATTCAGTATGTTTATGTCAACATGTACCCTTAATTGTTACAACGATCAATACCCTGGTTTATAGCCAACGACTGTTTATTGTCATAACGGCTATTGTTTGATGTTGTATACTTTAAAAACCTGAACAAAAAACAGTGAAAACGAAAAAATGTCTTCTCTTTTACCATGTTAATGTAATTTCAAAAGCAGGCTCAGATTTAGGGGGGGTACTAGGGTGGGCTTCATTATCCGACCCCCCCAGATTTTATTCACCCACCCTCAATTCTCTGAGAGTGCACCCACTGATCCATGAGCCAGTCTGATGGAGGCTGTTGATGGAAGGCTTGATTCACGCCTATGCATTTTTAGTGCTTTTTGCAGATTTGCACAACAGAACGTGTGCCATAGGAAACCATGGTAAATGGACTGTTGTACAAATCTGCAAAATGCAAAAAGCACTAAAAATGCATAGGTGTGAATCCAGCCAAATGGGGCAGTCTGATGGGGGCAGTTGATGTAAGGGGGCACTGTGATGGGGCAGTTGATGTAAGGGGGCACTGTGATGGGGCAGTTGATGTAAGGGGGCATTCTTATGGGGGTAGCTGATGTACGAGGGCACTCTGATGGAGGCAGTTGATGTACGGGGGTGCTCTGATGGAGGCAGTTGATGTACGAGGGCACTCTGATGGAGGCAGTTGATGTACGGGGGCGCTCTGATGGAGGCAGTTGATGTACGGGGGCACTCTGATGGAGACAGTTGATGTGCAGGAGCGCTCTGATGAAAGCAGTTGATGTACGGGGGCACTCTGATGGAGGCAGTTGATGTGCAGGAGCGCTCTGATGGAGGCAGTTGATGTGCAGGAGCGCTCTGATGGAGGGAGTTGATGTACAGGAGCACTCTGATGGAAGGAGTTAATGTACAGGAGCGCTCTGATGGAGGGAGTTGATGTACAGGAGCGCTCTGATGGAGGCAGTTGATGTACAGGAGCGCTCTGATGGAGGGAGTTGATGTGCAGGAGCACTCTGATGGAGGGAGTTGATGTGCAGGAGCACTCTGATGGAGGGAGTTGATGTGCAGGAGCGCTCTGATGGAGGGAGTTGATGTACAGGAGCACTCTGATGGAGGGAGTTGATGTGCAGGAGCGCTCTGATGGAGGCAGTTGATGTGCAGGAGCGCTCTGATGGAGGGAGTTGATGTGCAGGAGCACTCTGATGGAGGGAGTTGATGTACAGGAGCGCTCTGATGGAGGGAGTTGATGTACAGGAGCGCTCTGATGGAAGGAGTTGATGTGCAGGAGCGCTCTGATGGAGGCAGTTGATGTGCAGGAACGCTCTGATGGAGGGAGTTGATGTGCAGGAGCGCTCTGATGGAGGGAGTTGATGTACAGGAGCGCTCTGATGGAGGCAGTTGATGTGCAGGAGCGCTCTGATGGAGGGAGTTGATGTACAGGAGCACTCTGATGGAGGGAGTTGATGTACAGGAGCGCTCTGATGGAGGGAGTTGATGTGCAGGAGCGCTCTGATGGAGGGAGTTGATGTGCAGGAGCGCTCTGATGGAAGGAGTTGATGTACAGGAGCGCTCTGATGGAGGGAGTTGATGTACAGGAGCGCTCTGATGGAGGCAGTTGATGTACAGGAGCACTCTGATGGAGGGAGTTGATGTGCAGGAGCGCTCTGATGGAGGGAGTTGATGTACAGGAGCGCTCTGATGGAAGGAGTTGATGTACAGGAGCGCTCTGATGGAAGGAGTTGATGTACAGGAGCACTCTGATGGAGGGAGTTGATGTACAGGAGCGCTCTGATGGAGGCAGTTGATGTACAGGAGCACTCTGATGGAGGGAGTTGATGTACAGGAGCGCTCTGATGGAGGGAGTTGATGTACAGGAGCGCTCTGATGGAAGGAGTTGATGTACAGGAGCGCTCTGATGGAAGGAGTTGATGTACAGGAGCACTCTGATGGAGGGAGTTGATGTACAGGAGCGCTCTGATGGAGGCAGTTGATGTGCAGGAGCGCTCTGATGGAGGGAGTTGATGTGCAGGAGCGCTCTGATGGAGGCAGTTGATGTACAGGAGCACTGCGATAGAGGCAGTTGATGTAAGGGGGCACTTTGATAGGGAGATTTGATGTAAGGGAAAACTCTAATGGGGGAAGTTTATGTATAGGGGCACTTTGATGAGGACTCAGATGTAAGGGGGGACTTTGATGGGAAGCCTGATGTAAAGATGGACTCTGATGAGGACTCTTGTTGCGGGAATTCTGGAATAGGCTCTGTTTATTCATCCAGATCTATTGACAGCCCTATACACAATAGCATTCCCTATTCACTCCTGCGCTCCTCTAAACTACCTACCGGCAATGGTAACGTCACTAGTGCCTACTTGGAGGTCCCGTACCTAAGCTACAACATGTTGGAAGATCTCGCAGTAAACTCATGCTGCACATGCGCTTCATCTGACACATTAAACTCATTTGCTGTTACAAAATTGTAAAAAAAAAAAAAAAAAAAAAAAGCAAGTTAAACGATTTCTCATCAGCATGCAGGGATGCATGTAGGTGTAAAAGTTATTAAAAGGGTGAAAGGATCCCCTTAATGCATGTTGTAACAGAATTTATGTAGGCCAAAAACACTCTGTATATGCAAAATAAGACCTGGGACCCAAAAAAGTTGGTGATAATTCTTTCCATATTATAAATATACTTATTATTTCCATATTGCACGCCCCTGGCTACTTAGTTATCAATTAAGTTTCCAGCAAAAAGTAGAAAGTCACCTGTAAATAAGTAAAACAAAATAAAAATAAAAGTTGGTATCTGCCATCTGCTGTGAATCATCTGGGCTGTGCATGGGCAGAGCGCCTATCTCCTACCCAGATGTCTGCTATCACAGAGGACCATGATCTGAAGCAACATGATCTCATTAGGCTTTGTAATCAGCGGAGACGACATGAGATGGCTCAGTCAAGTCTGAGGGGACTTCGTACATGAAACAGGCAACTCCTGTCACCTGCCAAAGTACCGCCGAATTATCTACTGTGAGGATACAAAGAGAAGAAAAGATTGCAAAAGGCTTCACAGACCACTAAAGCTGACCACATGCATTTTCCGATTGTGACATGACTCAGGCAACTCAGCTATTAATTCACTTCCTTCGTCTCGACTATTGCAATTCCATCCTCATCGGCCTACCCAGACTCATCCATCTAACCAAATGTTCAAGTGTCCTCCTCCACCCTTCTCTGCCAATCTCTTCCCTGGCTTCTGTACATCCAACAAAATGCAAAATACAGCTCACAAAGCCATCCACAACTCTGCCCTGAGCTATACCACCAACCTCATTTCAAAATATTACCAAAACCATCAAATCTGTACACTTCTGTGCGTCCCTATCTCCCCCCCCCCCATATTGTCCGCCAGGACTTCTCCCATCCTCTGGAACTACAAAGCCATCCACAACTCTGCCCTGAGCTATACCACTAACCTCAATTCAAAATAATACCAAAACCATCAAATCTGTACACTCCTGTGCGTCCCTATCTCCCCCCCCCCCCCCCCCCCCATATTGTCCGCCAGGACTTCTCCCATCCTCTGGAACTACAAAGCCATCCACAACTCTGCCCTGAGCTATACCACTAACCTCAATTCAAAATAATACCAAAACCATCGACCCTGTACCCCTGCCCCCCCTCCCCAAGACTTTGCACCTCCTCCCATGTTGTTCTCTAGGACTTCTCCTAACCCTTGGAACTTTGGAACTACAAAGCCAGCTTCTCCAGAGTCTCTTCAATTCTCCAGAACTATGTCACCATCCACAAGTCTGCCCCCCCCAGTTATTTCACCAACCTCGTCCCAAAATGTCACCTAAACCATCTTCTTCACTCCTCCTGATCTCCTAGGGCCCTCATCAACTCCTCCAGTGCTCTCCTCCAGGACATCTCCAGAGTCTCTCCCATCATGTGGAACTACAAAGCCATGAATGAATGAAATACTTGTATAGCGCACAATGCGAACTGAATCGCCTCTAGGCGCTGAACTCAACTCTGCCCCCTGCCCCCAGTTACATCACTAACCTCATCTCAAAATATCACCCAAACCATTCTCTTTGCTCTTTCCCCAAGACCGGCTCTCTAACTCCTAGAGGGTTATTTACAAAAGGCAAAAGGTAGTGCAAAGTGGATTTGCCTTTAGTAAATAACCCACTTGTCTCCTCCTTCCATGCCCTCCTCCAGGACTTAGCCAGATGCTACAAAGCCAACCACAACTCTACCCCCAGCTGCATCACCAACCTCAACTCAAAATGTCACCTAAAGCATCCTCTTTACTCCTCTCAACATTTGTAGCTCCCTCATGACCTCCTTCCATGCTCTCATACCAGATTTCTCCAGGGCCTCTCCCATTCTGTGTAACCCTCCACCACAATCTGTCCAGCTATCTCCTACGCTGACTGTCTGTAGGAATCACCTAAAGACTCATCTCTTCAGGAAAGCCTATGTCTGCCGAAAAAAACGAAAATTTTAATTTCCACATCAACTCATCCCCACACAGTAGGAGAGAAGAAAACCCAGATCTCTGTATACCAACAAGACCCGATGGTCATTAGTGTAAAAGCAGCCTCAGCCCAGCTCTCTGCAGGCCACGCCCACTGCGCTTAGTTATGACAAAACCCTGGGGCGGGTCAAAACACGATCAGGGCGTGGCCTGGATGGAGCTGTGCTGAGGCTACTTTTACTCTATTGACCATCGGGTCTTGGTGTTGGGAGATTGGGGTTTTCTTCTCTCCTACTGAATGCATTAAGCCGGGACGTTCTTTTTCCAAGTCAACACCCCCAGTTTGAGTCACTGGATTTAAAAAAATGAAACCTGGCACAGCACCCAAAGTTCTTTTGATGTTGGGTCATCCCCACACAGTTACAACCTTTTTTTTTTTTTTTTTTTTTTTTTTTATCATCATATGCCCCCTCCTTTTTAGATTGTAAGCTCTCGTGAGCAGGGTCATCCTAACCTTCTTGCATTGCATTGTCTCTCTATTGTCATACTGACTTTGTATGGGACAAAAAAGCCTTTAAAGATGCTCCGGACTACAACCAAGAATGAAATAAAAGGGGAAATAGTATATTCTAAAAAGTAACACAGCAATTGTTTATGGTACATAGTGCTTTAGCAAACGAAGTGTCACCCATTTAAGATTTACATCTATATTATAGCATGTCCAAACCCTAGAACAAATATATTATATATTGCAGCTTATTAATCCTTAAGCCCCTTGCATACGGAGCTCTCTAGCTGTAGTGTGCCCGCTGCAGCGCCCAACCGCGCTGCAGGAAACCTGTCAAAGTCTATGGCAGGAGGCAGCTGGACAGACCTAAACGCTGTACTTAGTCGTACCGGTGTGTTAAATGCGTAGTGTGAGCGGGGCCTACATGGTTTAAATGCAAGCAATGTGAGTAACTGAATTTGATTTGGTATCAGCCCCTGTACAGCAGTGCACAGACCTGGAGAGGGAAATCAGTTGTGCTGCAGTGTTCATGGATACCAAGGAACAGGCTGATAGAAGGAGAGAAAAGATTGACAGTGGGAAGAGCAGATCAATCTACTGTTTCTCCTTTCACTGTCTAATCACAGACTGGGGAGGGAGAAGACCTGTGCTTGTTACTTAACCTGAGCAGATAAAAATCAGGTCTTCCTCCATGCAATGCTGTGTGTCAGAGCTGTGCAAATCAGAGGACTGGATGGGCTGAAATACAAATCATTTGGCAAGTAAAACAGCTCCCATATATACGCTCACCAGCCACTTTATTCAGTACACCGGGTCAATTGCTTGGTAACACAAATTGCTAATTAGCCAATCACATGGCAGTAACTCAATGCATTTAGGCATCTAGACATGGTGAAGACAACTCGCTGAAGTACAAACCGAGTATCAGAAAGGGGATTTAAGTGACTTTGAACGTGGCATGGTCAAAAACTGCTGATCTACTGGGATTTTCACACACAACCATCTCTTGGGGTTTACAGAGAATGGTCTGAAAAAGAGAAAATATCCAGTGAGTGGCAGTTGTGTGGAGGAAAATGCCTTGCTGATGTTAGAGGAGAATGGACTGGTTTGAGATGATAGAAAGGCAACAGTAACTCAAATAACCACTCATTACAACCAAGGTAGGCAGAATACCAACTCTGAACACACATCGAACCTTGAAGCAGATGGGCTACAACAGCAGAAGACCACACCGGGTGCCACTCCTGTCAGCCAAGAACAGGAAATTGGGGCTACAATTTTCACAGGATCACCAACATTGGACAATAGAAGGATGAAAAAACATTGCCTGGTCTGATGAGTCTCGATTTCAGCGGTGACATTCAGATGGTAGAGTCAGAATTTTTAGTGTAAACAACCGGTTTAGGCTGGCGGTGGTGTAATGGTGTGGGGGATATTTACTTGGCACATTTTGGGCTCCTTAGTACCAACTGAGCATCATTTAAAATGGAAGTAAACCCTCCTATCGTTTTCAGTCAAGGAAGCTGCCATCTTGGCCTCTAATGATTCTTCAACTGCCATAATGCTGCACATGTGATCAGTTATGAAACCAGCCATTGGATGGCTTGAAAGTTTGGTTGAGAGCACAACCAATGTGAAAGTTAGCATTTCCGGCATGCCGGGAATGTAAGTGTTTTTTTGAAACTGGGTTTACTACCGCTTTAAACGCCACGGTCTACCGGAGTATTATTGCTGACCATGTCCATCCCTTTATGACTACAGTGTCTCCATCTTCTGATGGCTCCTTCCAGCAGGATAATGCACCATGTCACAAAGCTCCAATCATCTCACCACTGGATAATGAGGTCACTGTCCTCCAATGGCCTCCACACTCACCACATCTCATCCAATAGAGCACCTTTTGGAGGTTGTGAAAAGGGAGATTCACATCATGGATGTGCAGCCGACAAATCTGCAACAACTGTGTGATGTTATCATGCAATATGGACCAAAATCTCTTAGGAACGTTTCCAACACCTTGTTGAACCTATGCCATGAAGAATGAAGGCAAAAGGGGGGTCAAACCCAGTAATAGCAAGGTGTATCTAATAAAGTGCCCAGTGATCAGGGCGGTACAGTGGTGTAGTGGTTAGCACTCTCGCCTAGCAGTAAGAAGGGTTGGTGGTTCAAATCCCAATCACGACTCTACCTGCCTGGAGTTTGCATGTTCTCCCTGTGCCTGCGTGGGTTTCCTCCCACAACCCAAAGACATGCAGGTAGGTTAATTGGCTTCTGTCCAAAATTGGCCTTAGTATATGAATGGGGACCTTGGATTGTGGGCTCCTTGAGGGTGGGGACCGATGTGAGTGTGCGATGTACAGGGATGGGGACAATTGTAGACAATTGTAGATGCTCACTCAGGTTGAACTGGATGGACTGGTGTCTTTATTCAACCTTACTAACTATGAAACTATGATTGTATGTATTTCATGTGTGTATTTATCTCTGTGCCTGAAGTTAGGCTTCAAGAACATTAAGGCCCGGTTCACACCGCTGCGGGGGGAGATCCGGATGTGATTCGCACAGCAAATCACATCCGATCTCCGTAGCGATGCGAGTTCAGCCATACAGATAGTATGGCTGAATTCGCATCGCTCCCGCAGCAAACTCGCACGGGACCCTTTTTTGGGTCCGCAACAGAATCGGATCGCATGGGGGGTTCACACCATGCGATCCGATTCCTGTGCGAGTCGGCAGATCGCACTGCGATATGCCGACGGATCTGGGGGTGTCATTAACATAACATTGACACTCCCAGCCGTCCGCATAGGGCAGTGTGAACTGCCGGCGGGAGGTGTGCGATGCGGGTAAACGCCGCGGATTCGCGGCGTTCCCGCATCGCTATAGTGTGAACCCGGCCTAAATGTTAGGTCCAGGGTTTGGACCACGTTTCACATTCCATTGATTATGTTCATTGATCAAGCTCAGTGTTTCTGCATTTGCAATTTTCTTGTGTAGCAATTACATTTTTTTTTTTTTTTTCAAACCGAAGTAGAGTATTATAACTACAGCTTACAAAATTCCATTATGTGACCATCTTTGTTACAAAGCACATTATGTAAGAGGCGGGTGAGGCTCAGTTAACAGGGTCATCTCCAAGGCACTAACAAGTCTGGAGAAGCCTGAAGGGTATTGAGGGCTCCAGATGACTTGCTGCCAACATGAAACATCTGCAGATGTTGGCCTCCTCCCTCGGCCCATGAGATCGCAGGTTGTCGAGGAAAAAAAAAAGAAGGATTCTCCAACTGAGCAGGATTTCCTCAATGTACTGAAATGTGCGAAGGCTGAGCTATTATCATCATTCTTTACTCAAAAAGAAATGTATTGTCATCGGTACAAGTTGGATTTTTGGCTGGAGAGAGGCCACAAATGTATCCTTATTTGTGGATTATAAGCTTTCTGAAAAACGCACAAGACTCAGGTGCAGCTCAACGGGCTTTGGCCCTTGTGACGTCAATGTGGCAGTTCTACGATGACCTCAATACACTTGCTGGTTGACAGGTTGATCTTCTCTAGAGGGCCTAATTTTTGTGTTGTCAGCCGTCTATATGGCCCAATCAGATTTAAATGTCAACGTCACCCAAATTTCTATTTCCAGTTTTGGGTGGCAGAAGGTCCCTCGGCAGGGATGTTGCTAGACCCTAGCACCCAGGGCACATGCCCCAGGTCCTCTACTGAGTGCCCCAGGTCTGCTTTGGAGATGATAACATTCTATGCATTATAAAGTTTTGGAACGTTGGGGTTGATTTACTTAAACTGTAGAGTTCAGCATGGTAGCCAATCAGCTTCTAACTTCAGCTTGTTCAATTAACCACTTCCCGACCGCTGCACGCCGATATACGTCGGCAAAATGGCAGCGGTGGGCAAATGGGTGTACCTGTATGACCCCTTTAAGCCCTTGTACACACGGTCGGAGAATCCGTCGAATGTGTCCCATCGGACCGTGTCTTCAGATAATCCGACTGTGTGTGGTATGCATCGGACTGATTCCGTCGGACCCAATTTTTCAACATGTTGGAAATATTTCCCGACCAACTGGGCCGATCGGACATACTCCGATCATGTGTAGAGAATTTTGATCGGACCAAGTGCCACGCATGCTCAGATCAAATTCCTACATCAAAGCTATTGGCTACTAGCCTGAATGTAGTCCCATCGTAACGAAATTACGTCATCACATTCTGAAAGATTGGATTTTTCGCCAACTTGGTCCGACCGTGTGTATGCAACAGTTTCGGACAAAATCCGACGGGCAAAATCCGACGGATTTGGTTGTGGAAATCTCCGACCGTGTGTACAGGGGCTAAGAGTTAGGGATAGCAAGCGCACTCCGCATACAGCATTACCATGCTGCGGGATCACCAGACTCGTTGTCTGCCAGTCTCCCAGCGATCATCTCATGGAGATGAGGAATGGGGAAATGCCTATGTAAACAAGGCATTTCCCCATTCTGGCTTGTGTCATGACAGAGATCACCACTCCCTATCATCGGGAGCTGTGATCGCTGTCATGTGACTTGAAGCCCAAACCCCCTACAGTTAGAATCACTCCCTAGGACACACTTAATCCCTTCATCGTCCCCTAGTGGTTGACCCCATTCACTGCCAGTGTCATTTACACAGTAATCAGTGCATTTTTATAGCACTAATCTTAGTATAAATGAGAATGGTCCCAAACTAGTGTCAAAATTGTCCGATGTGTTAGTCATAATGTTGCAGTCCCGATAAAAATCGCAGATCGCTGCTATTACTAATAATAAATAAAATAAAAAATGCCATAAAATGATCCCCTTTTTGTAAAAATCACAGATTGCTGCCATTACTAATAAAAAATAAAAATAGAAATGACATGAAACAAACCCCTTTTTTGTAGACGCTATAACTTTTGCGCAAACCAATCAATATATGCTTATTGCTCATTTTTTTTTTACCAAAAATATGTAGAAGAAGAATACATATCGGCTTAAACTGAGGAAATTTTTTTTTATATATTTTTGGGGAATATTATAGCAAAAAGTAAAAAAAAAAAGCATTTTCTTCAAAATTGTCGCTTTTTTTTGTTTATGATGCAAAAAATAAAAACTGCAGAGGTGATCAAATACCACCAAAAGATGTGGGAAAAATAGGTCAATTTTGTTTGGGTTGCGTCGCACGACCGCGCAATTGTCGGGTAAAGCGACGCAGTGCCGAATCTGGATGGTTGGGGTTTTCTTTGGGAAATAGATGTATGAGTGCTGCCATCTTTGCTGCAGAGGTTGAAGAGGTGGGGGGTCAGCCTGTCAGTGCTCAGACCATACGCCGCACACTGCATCAAATTGGTCTGCATGGATGTCATCCCAGAAGGAAGTCTCTTTTAAAGATGATGCACAAGAAAGCCTGCAAACTGTTTGCTGAAGACAAGCAGACTAAGGACATGGATTACTGGAGGACTGAGCTGCATCGTCCTACTACCCCCCCCCCCAAAAAAAAACCTAGACCTTTTAATCAATGACCATGCCCCTATTCGGGACACTATTTAAGGGCAGCATTCTACACAGAATTGGGCCCCGGAATTCTAAGACTTCCCAGTTCTAAACGGCCCGTCCTGGCTCCTGCAAGGGCACGAAAGAAAAAAAGAGTGGCTCCTAGGAGTCGCACATGCAAGATATCCTAGAGAGGTGAAGATAGTTGCAACCTCAGCCTGAACGCCAACCAGGTCATGCCCCCAGGCTTGGTGGCTTAGTTGAAGTCCAGGTTGAGGTTGCCGCCCTCTTGGATGAATTATTGCACTGCGCTATTTGCGTCATTGAATAAGCCCGTTCCTGCCATGTCACAGCCGATCAGAAAAGGAGCTCTGCGCCAACCTCTCAGCTGGGCAGGATGGCTCCTGCAGCCATCCCTTGGTCCCTATCCAGAAAGGAGCCCCCCCCCCCCTCCCCAGGAGAGAAGAGACAGAGTGGGGGAGGGGTCCTGTAACAGGATCAGGTTGGTATTGATCAGCGCAGAGCATGTGATGATGTGAGGCCGGCGGTATTGATGAAGATTCCTGCATTTACTGGCCCAGGGGACCTGCCAGCCTCTCTGATCCGCTCCTGTTACTGCATTAAAGGACAATTCCCTTTACAGCTCACACAGAGCCCCCTGATGAAAAAAAAAAAGGAACTAATGGATCTGCCGATATCTAGGACAGCTGCAGCCGGTGCCCGCCATTAACCCTTCGCAGCCCAGATCATACCAACACGAGGGCTACTCCGCGTACTGACCGCCTCTTCACATTCCTATCCAATGTGTCTCTTATTTTCAAATATGTAAATTTCATTTATTTCAGGAATGTACTTAGTGCCATCAATTGCATATTGTACATTCACATCAGTCCCTGCACCCAAGGAGCTTACAATCTAATGCCCTGTACACACATTCCGACGATACAATCCGTCTATTTTTTCAGACGGGTTTTGGCCCAAACTTGTCTTGCATACACACGGTCGCACAAAGTTGCCAGAAAATCCGATCGTTCTGAACACGGTGACGTAAACCACGTACAATGGGACTATAAAGAGGGCCAGTAGCCAATAGCTTTTGTCTCGTAATTTATTCTGAGCATGCGTGGCACTTTGCCCGTCAGAATACACACGATCACAATTTAAACGATTGGATTTTGTTGTCGGAAAATTTTAGATCCAGCTCTCAAACTTTGTGTGTCGGAAATTCCAACGGAAAAAGTCCGATGGAGCCCACACACACGATTGGATTTCGCGACAACACGATCCAATCGCACATTTTCCGTTGGAAAGTCCGACCGTGTGTATCCAAGACTCCTATCCCACATGCATACATACACATATTAGAACCAATTTACGCAGGAGCCATTAAACCTACCAGAATGTCTTTGGAGCGTGGGAAATCGGAGCACCGGGAGGAAAACAACGCAAGCACACAGGACATGCAAACTCCATGCAGGCGGTGACTTGAAAAAAGGGATGTGTGTGGCAGAAAGGGGGATATGCAGATAGTGCATCCACAGCTGCTGTTCGCAGTGCTGACGGGGGATGGAGCCCGTCCTAGCTCCTGCAAAGGTACGAAAGAAAAAAAGGGTGGCTCCTAGGAGTCGCACATCCAAGATGTCCTAGAGAGGTGAAGAGAGTGGCAACCTCAGCCTGGACTCCAACCAAGTCATGCCCCCAGTCGTGGTGGCCTGGTTGAAGTCCACGTTGAGGTTGCCGCTCTCTTGGATGTGTGACTCCTAAGGGGCCACCCTTTTTTCTTTTCGTATCCATGCGGGTAGTGTCGTGGCTGGGGTTCAAAACGGGCACCCCAGTGCTGCAAGGCACTGTGTGGCACTGTGCTGGGTGTGTGCGGATGGTTCCAAATGGAAAATAGTGCCAGTGGAGGGTCTCATCCCCACAATATACAAATACATAGTAGGATTTTAAATACCCCTCCAGTGATCACAAATACGTAGGATAATGTTAAAAAATGTAATGTCAATCTTTATTTCATCCAGTAAAAAAAAAATACAATAAAAACATACATCATATAAGCATGGACATTGATACTACCAATCACCATCCAACTAGGGAGATGGAAAATGTATAACATGGTAGTCTTGCCAAGATTGGGAAATTAGGTTGACGTGTTTTGCGCAGTCACCGGCTTTCTCAGGACCTCATATCTCGTATATACAGGTACAGATGAACATTAGAATAATCTCTTTTAAAGGCTATATCATCCTGGTGGCATATGGCTCAACTATCCAACATACAGTGGAACCTCGGAGTAACGTTGTTCATGAGCGTTTCACAACACAAGCAATTTTTTTCATTCTGACGCACTTTGCGAGCGTTTTTTTTTGCAAAGCGAGCGGGATTCAAGCTGCTGGGGTGTGCAGTACCGCATTTGACCAGGGGTGCGGTGGTGACGGTGACTCTCGGAGATGTTCCATCTCCGAATGTCTCTGGTGCCCCCGCACCGCTGGCTACATGCGGTACTGCGTAGACCGGCAGTGGCTGTGGAACGGATTATCTGAGGTTCCTATGAGGAAACTTGCTTTGATATACGAGTCCTTTGGATTACAAGCATGCTTCTGGAACGAATTATGCTCGTAATCCGTAGAAAAGAATGAAAGACCCCTAAGGTGGGAGTTTATAGGCACTACTACACATAGGAAAATTCTCAATCAATATAAAAAATTATTTATATATTAAAAAAAAAAAATATTATATATATATATATCACAAAACATGAAATATACACAGTGTTGAAATACAATGATACATAAACATGGGTATAAAAAACTGTCAACGAGAGATCATGTAGTTTCTCTGAACCAGACGCGTTTCGGAAAATCTTTCCTTCATCAGGGTTCACAAAGAGAAATTTACATATAATAACCATTGGCACAGCACATAAATATCCACATAGTTAAAAGAAAGGGAATTCCATGACCCCACGCCTGGCTCCGCAGACACATCATGCAATGGCCGACATAGATCCTTACAGTGGGCTACAGAATCCCAAATGGTGTTGAAAAACACCCCACACCAAAAGATGGGGTGGGGTGCCTGTGTGCGTGCTGGGGTCCAAGGATGAGGAACCTCCACCCAGGAGTACCAGTATTTATGGGTAAGTCGATTGTTTGGCAGGTGACTAATGCGTAGGTGATCCTGATAAGACTTCACAAATCGGGACAGTTTTAAACACCTTTCCGCAGTCTATCCTGTCCAACTTTCCTTCTCCCACCTATGCTCGTAATCCAAGTTATTACTGCAGATAAAATGAGGTAACGTTAAGGACAGGTGTAGATCAAGTCTCGCCGGCCCGAGGGAGAGTTACCAAATCATGAGACGCAATACTAAAAAGTAGAGGGTCAAAAATCACCACATATGAAACAGGTGTTGGTCAGACCCATTGAACGGAACTCCATGAAGGTGGAGGATGGTTGCCCAGCACTTGATGTACAATCTCAATGATCTCATATGGGACGGTGAAGCATAATGGCGTCCAAGACATTGGACGCCATTATGCTTCACCATCCCATATGATATGTACATCAGGTGCTGGGCAACCATCCTCCACCTTCGTTTGGAGTTACGTTGAATGGGTCTGACAATTTAAAAACACCTATTCCATATGTGGTGATCCAATGAAGGAACGGGGTGGGCCGGGTACAGTCCGGCGGGGGGGGGGGGGGAGTAAAGTACAAGGGGATGATGGATATCCTCCAGCCATGAAATGAGGGGGGCTTTTTCTGACTTGCTGCAGCTTCTAATGCATACTGTGAGAAGCTCACATAGGGTTGCCCCCTCATCCCTTTAAACCAGGTGTGACTTGCATAGACATCTGTGCAGGTCGCAACTGAAATCGCACTGACATTCGTCTTTTGAAATCGTGCGACTTCAAGTGAAGTTGCGCGATTTCAAAGTAGCGGTTTGACGCGCTCGGGAATGTATTACCCCTCACAGAGAACACAGTACTCCCCTTGACATCTGCTTTTCTTTCCAAAGGCATGACACCATCTCTGTTCAGGCATCATACAGAGGCACTATGGGGTTGATTTACTAAAACTGGAGAGTGCAAAATCTAGTGCAGCTCTGCGTAGAAACCAATCAGCTTCCAGGTTTTATTGGGAAAACGTAATTGAACAAAGCGGAAGTTAGATGCCGATTGGTTACCATGCACAGCTGCACCAGATTTTGTATTCTCCGGTTTCAACTTCTATATGCCTTCCTGGACTAAGATGCTGGCTCAGAGATCACGCAATCACATACAATTTGACGCCTGTGCTGGTTCTTGGTTCTGTGCGACAAAGTTTTAATGTTGCAGTCTGGTCACTGGAGGAAAGGAGACTGAGGAAATGCTTCCACCTGCCTGCAGCAGACTTGATGACATCTCAGCCTAGGCAAAGTCACTTGACTGGAGCTCAGGGTAGCTTTATAAGGGTGGAGCTTTCATGGTTACCGTAAATCTTGACATGTCAGGAACAGATTGATGCAGATGTGTAACGTCGCTGAAAGATCTATGTTACACGGGGTATACGGGGGGATTACAGCAAACCGATTGCTTCGCCCTGAATGAGCAGATCACAGGTTTAGTTCAATTCTTTGCAACAAGGAGTTAAACATGGCGCTATGCGTCAGTATCCAAGCTTCTAAGCGGTATAATTTGGAGGTTGAGGTTGGACATTACTGATGACACATCAATGAAGTGACACGTATTGTAGGAAGCTAAATTAAGAGGTCACTTCAAATAATTGCCGGGAGGGGAGATCAGTTTACACACCAGGCAAAAATCGGGATACAAAAGGCCTCATTTATCAGTCTGTCCTATGGAAATCATAGACAGGGAGATAATCGACTAAAGGGGGGGGGGGGGGGGGGGGAGGGGGGTCACCTTCAACCATTAAATAAAATATGGTGAATTCCTCTTTTCCTAATGAGTGTAGAATTCATGGGGGCTCAACCTGCGGCCCTTCAGCTGTTGCAGAACTACAAGTCCCATGGGGCATTGCAAGGCTGACAGTTACAAGCATGACTCCCAAAGGCAGAGGCATGATGGGACTTGTGGTTCACAGCTGGAGGGCCACAGGTTGAGCACCCATGGTTTGTAGAGCAGGGGTAGGAAAACTGTGGCCCTATGCCTCGGAAGTCATGCTTGTGACTGTCAGAGTCTTGCAGTAGCTCATGAGACTTGTAGTGCTGCTAAAGCTGGAGGACCACTGTTTACCTACCCATGGTGTAGAGCAGGGGGTCTCCAAAAGAAATTTCAAACAAAAGGCCAGTTTATTGCCCTTCAGACTTTAGGAGGGCCGGACCGTGGCCAGCGGGGGAAGAAAATGTCCCAGGCCCAGCATCAGTGAGAATAAATATGGCCTCTGGGTTGGTGGTCAGTAGGAGGAGTAGTGTCCCTAATAGTAGAAGGTAGTATCCCATCATTGATATCAGTGGAAGAAATAGTGCCCCCTTTTTGGTGTCAGTGGGAGGAATAGTGCCCCAAGGGCCGGATAAAAGCTAGCAAAGGGCCACATCTGGCCCCTGGACCGCAGTTTGGAGACCCCTGGTGTAGAGGGACCCCCTCCCAGGTGGCTGTCCTAGGCATTGGTCATATGGGGGTTTATTTGCTAAAACTGGAGAGTGAAAAATCTGGTGCAGCTCTGCATGGTAGCCAATCAGCTAACCCTGCTTTATAAAATTATACAAAGTATTAGTGCGCTAAAATCAATAATGGTCCAAAAATTGTTACAAATGTACCTTCCAAAAGGTTTAAATAAACCCTTCATATGACACTAGTTATATAAAGTGCTCTCATGCATAATGTGCAAAATAAGTGCAATCCTAATCACACAAAGTGCTCTCATATAGATGTGTAAACCGGGTACTATCCGATTAATTAGATATACAAAATGTGCAAAATCCTCTACTTATGGAGACTCAGAAATAAAGTGCTAAAAGAATACTATGTATTGTAGAACAATATTGTATCTAGAGACCAGAGAACCTCTTACATCATAGTTCCCCTTTATACCAGAGTCTGCATCATTCCCCTTTACATCAGGGTCCGCAGCCTTCCCATTTACATCAGGTTCTGTAGAGTTCCCCTTTACATCAGGGTCTGCAGAGTTCCCCTTTACATCAGGGTCTGCAGAGTTCCCCTTAACATCAGGGTCTGCAGAGTTCCCCTTTACATCGGGGTCCGCAGAGTTCCCGTCTGCACTGTAAAGGGGAACCCTGCGGACTATGATGTACTGCAAAGGTGAACTCTGATGAAAAGGGGGCTCTAATGTAAGGGAAGACTCTAATGTAGGGTGGATGTAAGGGCGATCTCGGTAAAGGGTCAGGGGATCAGAGGGAAGGGCCCAGAGCGCGTGTGAGGGCGGGGGGGTCTTTCATGGTTTCTTGGACCAGGACCCTGACAATTCTAGTTACTCCTCGGTTTTAAGTACTCCAGTTCTATGCTTGAAAATGGACAGACAGTCATCAAACCGGAAATACGAACTAGCAGACAAGTTGAGGGTTGCAAAAGAGTTTTTGATGGAAAGCAAGTGAAAGGAAATAAAGTTGTATTTGCCAATTTACTTAATTTTCCTAGATTATAGTAGAGAAGCTAAGCTATGTACAAGAAGGCCGGCATCTTTTTCGGGATGCAGTCACGTTGCAGATTCTTTAATGGATTCATAAAAGGCTTTATACCAAGTTGAATTTTGCAGCACCGACTTCTATTGTACACCATCCTTTTACAATAGATCAGACGAGTTCTGCCGCTGACCGCTCTCTTCTTCCCGCACATGGTAGATCCAGGAACCAGTCATCAGAAAGAGCAGCTACGGCCATAAAATGGCCTTTATCTTGACTTGAACATCTCCACTCATCTTGAACATCTTCCTTTTGCTTCTATAAATGACACGCAAGCCATTACCTTGCAGAGTCATAAAACGCAGCGCACAATATGGCTGATCACTCGTGTATGTTATATTCCATGGAAGCTCCTACAGAGGCTTCACCACAATCACATCATTGGAAATGACCAGGAAAGGTCAGGATGAGATCATCCAACGCCCACAAGATTCCTTCACCCATGGAAGCTCCACTATAAATAACCAGCCTCCCAACTGTCACCGGGTCAACTGCCCATTTCATTTCCATGATCTAGGTAATATCATTGAACATATATATATATACAGTATATATATATATATATCGTGCCTTGTTATTCAGACAACCACGGAACCCACTATGACTGTCCAGGCCAGTGCCGAGGGGCTTCCGTTTGTTTTAGAAGTGTCCTCCATTCCCTATACAAGTCTACAGGAATGCAAAAGCAGCTGAACCAGGTCAACTCCGCCTGCAATACATTTCTGTTGCCAAAAGCATCTCAGACTAATCTCAAAGGCCGTGGCCCGTCGGTCCATCGACATGGGACCTGTGGGTCCATTCACATCATTGTGGTCCAATAACGGGGTTGTGGAATTTTCTCATTCACTTGAAGGCACGCTCAACCATTTAGGTCTGTGGATGTTCCGGTCATAAGCTGGGCTGTGAATTGGTAACCGTCGGTGGCACTTAGGGGTGGTGTCAGAGACGCTTTTGCCCGCAGGCTTCATTCTAGATGCACATGGTGTTCACTCCTGATCAGTCGCATGCCCTTTATGCGTGTAAAGTGATCGCCACTCTTCGGTCCAACCAAAAAGAGTAGGAAGCTCAGCTGCCTCAGCCTACATGTCTCTGCCGAGCTAGGCCTGCTGACACGTTTCGTCCTCCCACCACAGGGCGGGGCAAAACGGTAGGCCGAGTCCGCTCTCTACTCTTTTTTTTTTTAACAGGAAAACGGCAAGCACTTTACACAAGTTTTAGTCACTGGACTGGCACATAAATATGCCAGCACCCCGCTTTACTGAAGATCCAGGGAAGAGGCTCCTCTTTTGCTTTGAGCGGCGCCATAAGCATTACTAACTCAGCTGCATGCATTTTTTCAACAGGGTGGTGGTGGTGGTAGGGACATGCTGTTTAATTTTTGCATTAGCTGTGTAAACTCTTGATTGGGTGCACACCCTTGTGCAGTCGGGTGGTGGGGGGGGCTCAACCACCTTTTTTTACCAACCCCCTAGCCACTTGTGTGAACAAGCGCTTACTTTCAGTAAGGCACACTCACAGGGATGTTCCTGCCATGAGATGAGCTATCAATTTGTAACTGTCAACACCACTTAGGGATGGTACAGAGACGTTTATGGCTGCATGCTGATTTTTAGATGCTATACACACAAGGGCGTGTTAATAAAGCAATGAATGTGACTTTCACCAAACATTCACTAGTGGGCAAAAGGCACATGCTGTTTAATTTTTTTGCAGCAAGTGTGTAAACTCCTGATTGGTTGCATGCACCCTGGGGGGGGGGGGTAAGGCTCAACTGCCTGCTTTTACCACCCCCCAGCCACTTGTTTCAACAACCCCCTTACTTTCAAGTGAGGCACACTCGACAACTGAGGTTCAGGGATGTTCCTACCATGAGATGAGCTGAGAATCGTCTCAGCCAACGCCACTTAGGGAAGTGTTGGAGATGCTTATGGCTGCATGCTTGCTTTTAGATGCCACACACACACGCACAAGGATGTATTTATAGAACATGCCCTTATTCAGTGCGGTGGAGGGAGCAGTAAAACTGCGGCTCAAGCTTCTGATTTTATTGCTACCTCAGCCAATCAGCCAACGCCACTTAGGGAAGTGTCAGAGATGCTTATGGCTGCATGCTTGCTTGCTTTTAGATGCTATACACACACACACACACAAGGATGTATTTATAGAACATGCCCTTGTTCAGTGGGGCAGAGAGAGCAGTAAAACTGCGGCTCAAGCTGCTGATTTCACTGCCACCTCAGCCAACGCCACAAAGGGAAGTGGCGGAGATGCTTATGACTGCATGCATACTTTTAGACACTATACACAACAGGGTTACTACTATTCATTTATAAATCAGTGAATAGGACTTTCACTAAACATTCACTGGTGGTGAATCAGTCGCTGCCCTTTAAAGCACACGCACCAGGCAGATTCGCTGCCGAAAAATGTGTTTGTTTTCGTTTCATTTAGGCGTTTTTCAGGTCATTTGTTATGATCGCAATTCGTAAAATTTGAAAATCCAAAAATAAGAAAGAAAATCCCAAAATTCAAAAGAATAACTAATAATAACTAATAATAATAATAATAATAACTATTAAATTATAGGCATTGGGATTCAAATTTCTTAGTGAACGCAACAAATACGAATTATCCGAAATAACAAATGCTGCATCTAAACGAATGGAACAGAACAAATTAATAATAAAAAGTTTTTATTATTATTATTAATATTATTGTTATTTCTTATTATTAATTTATTACGTTCCATTCGTTTAGATATACGGCATTCGTTATTTCAGATAATTCGTAACTTTGGATACATTTGTATTGGTTATGTTCACTAACAGCCAAATTTGAAAGGAAATTCCAATACCTATAAATTTAATAGAACCAAAAAGACAAATGGCTGCACTCCCTTGTGATGCAAAAAGGCTCTATTGATATCCAAAAATCATAAGAAGGAACAAAAAGGTTGACTCGTTTTACACGGGATTCGTGCTTTGTCAAAGCACGAATCCTGTGTTAAACGCGTCAACCTTTTTGTTCCCCTGCCTTTGTTTTGTTGCTTTTTGGATATTAATAAAGACTTTTTTGCAATCGCAAGGAAGTGCAGCCATTTGTCTTTTTGGTTCTACCAGTTTTCTGCTGGCAGCAACAAAACACAGGTAGGGGAACAAAAATGTTGACGCGTTTCACACGGGATTCGTGAAAAAGCAACAAAACACAGGCAGGGAAACACAAAAATGTTGACGCGTTTCACACAGGATTCGCACTTTGTGAAAGCATGAATCCTGTGTGAAACGCGTCAACCTTTTTGTTCCCCTGCCTGTGTTTTGTTGCTTTTTTTTTATTTTTGGACATCAATAAAGCCTTTTTGCAATCGCAAGGGAGTGCAGCCATTTGTCTTTTTGGTTCTACTAGTTTTCTGCTGGCAGTGGCACGGCGTGCACCCCACGTTTTGCAGCATGCTCTGAAGATTATGGTCTGTGAGACTCACCTGGGAGCGGCGGTTTTCTCTCGCCTATTATTTAATAGTTATTATTAGTTAGCCATTATTCTGGATTTTTTAATTTCCGCATATGTGGAAAAATTCGTTAAACGGGTTTTCGTTAATTCGCATATTTCCGAATGAAACAAAATTGTCGAAATGCGTTAAAAATTTCGGAACCAAATAAATTGCACATGTCTAACCCTCAGTGACTATATAGTGAAATAGGTCCGCTGATCTAGAAGCACGCCCCTTTTTTCCCCAAGTTTCTATGGAACGCGGTGAAAGTATCAGAATGGGAAAACGAGATAAGAATCCTTTCATAATAAAGTTATTAATCCGCGGCAAATTAAAAGTGTCCCGCCATGAATAGGCAGCTTTAATTAAAGAGAAACAGATCCGATGCGCTGCATCTGATAATGTTTATTAAAAAAAAAAAATAAAAGGAATAATCTGCCAATTTAAAGAAAACGTTCAGCCGCTGAATTATGGAGAGTCTACGCTCGGCTCTGATTGGCCAGTATAGAGCGGACGCATATTAATGAGATGATCAGGATGAGCCCCAATCTGATGGGGATTATTTCATCTTTATTTTATAAATTTTTTTTTTGGGCAAAGGCAGAATCATGTGATCAGCTAATCTTCAACGAACAAATTTCTAAGAGTGTATGGGGCTTTCGTTCGGTAAAGCCCATTTAAAATAACGTGAACAATGGCTGCATCCGATTGGACGCAGCTGCTGTCCTGCCAGCAATTTTCTGCTCCCATTTCTTCGATCCTCCAATCAGAGGGATGTTTGGCGGGAGACGGTGAATTATTCAGGAAGTGACTGGAATTGGAACGGTGTATGGCCAACTTAACCACTTCAGCTCCGGAAGACCTTACCCCCCCCCCCCCCCCCCACTTCACAACCAGGCCAATTTTTTTTTACTATTTAGCACTGCGCTACTTTAACTGGTAACTATGCGGTTATGCAACATTGTACCCAAACTTTGCGATATAAACAAAAAAAAAAAAGTCCAAAAATTTTGAAAAACACTAATATTTTTTACTTTCTGCTATAAAAAAAATAAAAATAAAAAAAGACCTACATTACTTAACGCTAATGTTGTTTCTAGGAACCTTCCAGGAAGCACCCTGGAAGGAGATATCAGAAAAATCCAATTTCTTCATAAATTCTGGGCAAAGTGTATTCTGCTACATGCCTTTGGTAAAAAAAAAAAAAAAAAAATGTAACATAAAAATCACAATAAGTATATATTGATTGGTTTGCGTGAACATTATAGCAAAACTACGGTATAGATTTGATAATGGAATTTTGTGAAATTGTTTTATTTTAGAATACTGCTGGCGGTGATCGGTAACTTATTATGGGACTGTGATAGTGCGGCGGGCAATCTGACACCACCAGTGACACTAATAGTGATCAGTGATAATACTATACACTGTCACTGTACTAATGACACTGGTTGGGAAGAGGTTAACATCTAGGGGAAATCAAGGAGTTAAATATACAGTGTGCTACTTTTACCAATCGACCTCTAAGGCCGGCCATACACGGTTCAAATCTCAGCCAGTCCAGCAGGAAGCGGCCGAGATTCAAACCGTTAATGGGCAGCCTGAATGTACCAAGTTGATCGATAAATCAAATTGGGTACAAACAGCGTGCCAGATTCTCTTGCAATTATCGCTACCGCTAAGCACTGTCTTCTCGCGGCGCGTACAGCTTCCCCTGCCGGGAGAAGACAATTGTTTATTCCCCTGTGGTTGCAGGAAAGTGTGCACCGTGTATGGCCTTCCTAAGTTTCTCATCCTGGCTTTGCAGGGATAAGAAACAGCGAGATTGCTCCCCGTGTACAGAACCCAGCCATCGATCAGCACAAAGATCCCAGCTCCAGAACCCAGCCCTTGATCGGCACACAGATCCCGACTCCAGAACCCAGCCATTGATCGGCACACAGATCCCGACTCCAGAACCCAGCCATTGATCGGCACACAGATCCCGACTCCAGAACCCAGCCATTGATCGGCACACAGATCCCGACTCCAGAACCCAGCCATTGATCGGCACACAGATCCCAGCTCCAGAACCCAGCCATTGATTGACACATGGATCCCAGCTCCAGAATCCAGCCATTGATCAGTACATGGATCCTGGTTCCAGAACCCATGCATTGATCAGCACACAGATCCTGGCTATAGAACCCATCTTTTGATCAGCACACAGATCCTGGCTTCAGAATCCAGCCATTGATCAGCACACTGATCCTGGCTCCAGAACCCAGCTTTTGATCGGCACACAGATCCTGGCTCCAGAATCCAGCCATTGATCAGTACACTTTTCCTGGTTCCAGAAGCTCGGTTACCCACCAGCACATGGATCCTGGCCCCAGAATCTGGCTATTGATCAAACACATGGAACGCAGCTTCAGAACCAGGCTATTGAGCAGCACTTGGATCCTGGCACCAGAACCCAGTCATTGATCAGCATAAGGATCCTAGCTCCAGAACCCAGCTTTTGATCAGCACATGGATCCTGGCTCCAGAACCCAGCCATTGATCGGCACATGGATCCTGGTTCCAGAACCCAGTCGTTAATCAGCACATGGATCCCGGCTCCAGAACCCAGCTACTGATCAGCACACGGATCCCGGCTCCAGAAACATGCCTATTGATCAGTACACAGATCCTGGTTCCAGAACCCCAGTTACCCACCAGCACATGGGTCCTGGCTCCAGAACCCACCCATTGATCCTCACATGGATCCTGGCTCCAGTACCTGAATATTGATAAGCACATTCATCCTGGCTCCAGAACCTGGCTATTGATAAGCACTTGGATCCTGCTTCAGAACCCAGTCATTGATCGGCACACATATCCTGACTCCAGAAGCCAGCTATTGATCGGCACATGGATCCTGGCTCTAGAACCAGACTACCGATCGGCACACAGATCCTGGCTCTAGAACACATCTATTGATCAGCAGACAATACCAGTGATGGAGAAGCAGCTTCAAGGTCACCAATGTTTTTTTTCTACATGCGTCTGCTGGAAAACTATCCCCCCACCCCCACCCGGAGCAGTGATAGGACAATGGACATCTGATAGTCTCTCTCTGGTATCAGGCAGACCCTGGAGGCTGTACAGTCTATGTCAGCACCGTCTGTACCCATCATGTCAGCATCTCCTACCAGCCTGTCCTTCCAGGTCTCTACGATCTGATAGCACATTATACAACCTCAGAACTTCCAGTTATGCCCTATACACAGCGCCATCCTGCCAACCGTGTCCTATACACAGCGCCATCCTGCCAACCGTGCATAATACACAATGCCATCCCGCCAACTGTGCCCTATACACAATGCCATCCCGCCAACCGTGCCCTATACACAGCGCCATCCCTCCAGCTGTGCCCTATACACAGCGCCATCCTGCCAACCGTGCCCTATACACAGTGCCATCCCACCAACCGTGCCCCATACACAGTGCCATCTTTCCAGCCATGCCCTATACATAGGCCTACTGTGCCCTATACACAGCGCCATCCCGCCAACCGTGCCCTATACACAGTGCAATCCCACCAGCCATGCCCTATGCACAGCGCCAGCCCACCAGCCGTGCCCTATACACAGCGCCATCCCTTCAGCCATGCCCTATACACAGCGCCATCCCTTTAGTCATGCCCTATACACAGCACCATCCTTCCAGACGTGCCCTATACACAGCGCCATACATCCAGACATGCCCTGTACACAGCGCCATACTTCCAGCTGCAGTGAACCTCCCACTAAAATCCATGCGTCCGGATAGATGCTATGGGTGGGCCATCTCAATATTGAACCCTTCGGACTAAGACTGGGATGGCATTAAAGTTCATGTGCATGTAAAGGCAGGTGTCCCAATACTTTTGGTAATGTATGTATACCTCATTTACATGCAGACCAAACTGTTCAGTAAAAGTGACAGTGCCGGGGGTGGGACAACTTGGAACACTGACGGGGGTCACAACAGCAGTTCTTTTTTTTTCCAAATTTGAATTTTGGGAAATAAAAGATGACGGTTGTAAGCCCTCAGCCATGTCACAAATTGTCCCAGACATCAAGACTTCACTTCCGACTCATTTCCCTACGAGGTGCTCCTCTCCCTGCACTGCTCTCCAGGTGGAAGGAGCCAAAGAAAAGTATTTTCATTGTATTATTAGAAGGCAAAATTAGTCAAATTGTTTTTGGATACAGAAAGGGATTTTTTTGGGGGGTATGTCAATGTCCCATGGAGAGGTTTGTCATTGATTTCCTGTCCCAGGGACACAACAGGAAGTGAGAAGACGTCTCTCCAAAGGGAGGGGAACCCTGTCTTAGACAGCTGTCAATTGGACATTTATGATCTTTGGACAGAGTGGTGGTTAAAGTATAACTAAAGGCAAAAGTTGTTTTTTGTGTGTTTTGTATAGAGTGGAGAGGAATTAGAACACCTGTCAGGATTTTATCGCTGTGTCCCCATTAGTGGGATTTACTCTCACCGTTTGTTCTGGTGACCGTTATCTCCGAAAAGCAAAAGAAAATCCCAAATTTTGTGTTGTCACCAGAACAGGAATAAAAGGGGGGAATTCTTCCAATGGAGACTATTTCTGGTGACAACCATCACTTTGGAGGGATTTCCACTCACTTCCTGTTTTGGTTATGGGACAGGAAGTGAAGGAAAGCCTCCCCAATAAGGCAAAGGTGGCAAAAAGAAAACTAAAAAGGGGGTTATAACTCTTCCCTTGCTATATCCAAAATGAAAAAAAGTTTTGCCTTTGGTCGTACTTTAAAACTTCTGTCTTTTTTTTGCCATCTTTGTCCCATCGGAGAGATTTCCCTTCACTTCCTATTCTATAAACACAGCAGGAAGTAAGAGAAAATATCTCCCACATTAAAGGAAATGCCCTTTTAGATGAGAGAGTTCCACTCGTCACCTTGGCAAGCGTCCCCAGTAGAATATTTCCCCTGTTGTCACCTTGGCAAGCGTCCCCAGTAGAATATTTCCCCTGTTGTCACCTTGGCAAGTGTTCCCAGTAGAAGATTTCCCCTGTTGTCACCTTGGCAAGTGTTCCCAGTGGAAGATTTCCCCTGTTGTCACCTTGGCAAGTGTCCCCAGTAGAAGATGTCCCCTGTTGTCACCTTGGCAAGTGTCCCCACTGGAAGATGTCCCCTGTTGTCACCTTGGCAAATGTCCCAAGTGGAAGTTGTCCCCTGTTGTTACCTTGGCAAATGTCCCAAGTGGAATTTGTCCCCTGTTGTCACCTTGTCAAGTGTCCCCAGTGGAAGATTCCCTCTGTTGTCACCTTGTCAAGTGTCCCCAGTAGAAGATGTCCCCTGTTGTCACCTTGGCAAGTGTCCCTAGTGGAAGATTTCCCCGGTTGTCACCTTGGCAAATGTCCCCACTGAAAGAGGTCCCCTGTTGTCACCTTGGCAAGTGTCTCCACTGGAAGATATCCCCTGCTGTTACCTTGGCAAGTGTCCCCAGTGGAAGATTCCCCTTGTTGTCACCTTGGCAAGTGTCCCCAGTAGAAGATGTCCCCTGTTGTCATCTTGGCAAATGTCCCCAGTGGATGTCCCCTGTTGTCACCTTGGCAAGTGTCCCCAGTGGAAGATGTCCCTTGTTGTCACCTTGGCAAGTATCCCCACTGGAAGATTTCCCCTGTTGTCACCTTGGCAATCGTCCTCAGTAGAAGATTCCCCCCTGTTGTCACCTTGGCATGTGTCCCCAGTGGAAGATTTCCCCTGTTGTCACCTTGGCAAGCGTCCTCAGTAGAAGATTCCCCCCTGTTGTCACCTTGTCAAGTGTCCCCACTGGAAGATTTCCTATGTTGTCACCTTGGCAAGTGTCCCCACTGAAAGATTTCCCCTGTTGTCACCTTGTCAAGTGTCCCCAGTGGAAGATTTCCCCTGTTGTCACCTTGTCAAGTGTCCCCGGTGGAAGATTCCCCTGTTGTCACCTTGTCAAGTGTCCCCAGTGGAAGATTTCCCCTGTTGTCACCTTGTCAAGTGTCCCCAGTGGAAGATTCCCCCCTGTTGTGCGCAAGCTTGTCCATGGGTTTCTATAAGGATGAATGGGAGCGCAAGCGCTGTCCTGTGTGTGTACACGGTGTATTTAAAATCTGTGTGGGGGCTTATTAGATAGGAAAGAGGTGCGGGAACCCCTAAAGGGTTTTAATACAAAAAAAAAATCCCTGGACTTTATTTCTCACTCAGACTGTTGTGCGCAAGCTTGTCCACAGGTTATACGAAGATGAATAGAAGAGCAAGCGCTGCCTGGTGCCTGTACGCGCTGTATATAAATTCTGTGTGGGGGGCTTATGATATAGGAAAGGGGTGAGGGAAACTACTAAAAGGTTCTAAAGCAAAAAAATAAACCTGGACTTTATTTCTTGCTTAGGCTGTTGTGCGCAAGCGTGTCCACAGATTCTATAAAGATGGATGGGAGCGCAAGCTCTGTCCGGTGTGGGTGCATGCGTCATTTATAATCTTTAGGGAATCTTATTAGATAGGAAAGGAGTGAGGGAACCACTAAAATGTTCTTATGCAAAAAATAAACCCCAACTTTATTTCTTGTTCAGGTTGGTTGTGCGCAAGCGTGTCTACAGGTTCTATAAAGATAAATGGGAGCGCAAATGCTGGTCGGCACGGGTGCACGCTTCATTTAAATCTGCGTGGAAGCTTATTAGATAGGAAAGAGGTGAGGGAACCACTAAAAGAAAAATGCAAAAAAAATGATCCTGGACTTTATTTTTTGCTGGGGCTGTTGTGCGCAAGCTTGTTCACAAGTTCTATAAGGATAAATAGGGGCACAAATGTTGGCCGGCGCGGGTGTGCGCTTCATTTAAAATCTGCACGGAAGCTTATTAGATAGGAAAAGGGGTGAGGGAACCACTAAAAGAAAAATGCAAAAAAAAAATATGATCCTGGACTTTATTTTTTGCTGGGGCTGTTGTGCGCAAGCTTGTCCATAGGTTTTATGAAGATGGATGGGAGTGCAAATGCTGCACACTTATGCTGCACATTTCATTTGAAATCTGCATGGAAGCTTATTAGAAAGGAAAGGGGTGAGGGAATCACTAAAAGGTTCTAAAGCAAAAAATAAACGTGGGCTTTATTTCTCGCTTAGGTTATTGTGCGCAAGCGTGTCCACAGATTCTATAAAGATGGATGGGAGCGCAAACTCTGTCTGGTATGGGCGCGCACTTCATTAAAAATCTTTAGGGAATCTTATTAGATAGGAAAGGGGTCAGGGAATCACTAAAATGGACCCGGGCTTTATTTTTTGCCCGGGCTGTTGTGCGCAAGCTTGTCCACAGGTTATACGAAGATGAATAGGAGAGCAAGCGCTGCCTGGTGCCTGTACGCGCTGTATATAAATTCTGTGTGGGGGGCTTATGATATAGGAAAGGGGTGAGGGAAACTACTAAAAGGTTCTAAAGCAAAAAAATAAACCTGGACTTTATTTCTTGCTTAGGCTGTTGTGCGCAAGCGTGTCCACAGATTCTATAAAGATGGATGGGAGCGCAAGCTCTGTCCGGTGTGGGTGCATGCGTCATTTATAATCTTTAGGGAATCTTATTAGATAGGAAAGGAGTGAGGGAACCACTAAAATGTTCTTATGCAAAAAATAAACCCCAACTTTATTTCTTGTTCAGGTTGGTTGTGCGCAAGCGTGTCTACAGGTTCTATAAAGATAAATGGGAGCGCAAATGCTGGTCGGCACGGGTGCACGCTTCATTTAAATCTGCGTGGAAGCTTATTAGATAGGAAAGAGGTGAGGGAACCACTAAAAGAAAAATGCAAAAAAAATGATCCTGGACTTTATTTTTTGCTGGGGCTGTTGTGCGCAAGCTTGTTCACAAGTTCTATAAGGATAAATAGGGGCACAAATGTTGGCCGGCGCGGGTGTGCGCTTCATTTAAAATCTGCACGGAAGCTTATTAGATAGGAAAAGGGGTGAGGGAACCACTAAAAGAAAAATGCAAAAAAAAAATATGATCCTGGACTTTATTTTTTGCTGGGGCTGTTGTGCGCAAGCTTGTCCATAGGTTTTATGAAGATGGATGGGAGTGCAAATGCTGCACACTTATGCTGCACATTTCATTTGAAATCTGCATGGAAGCTTATTAGAAAGGAAAGGGGTGAGGGAATCACTAAAAGGTTCTAAAGCAAAAAATAAACGTGGGCTTTATTTCTCGCTTAGGTTATTGTGCGCAAGCGTGTCCACAGATTCTATAAAGATGGATGGGAGCGCAAACTCTGTCTGGTATGGGCGCGCACTTCATTAAAAATCTTTAGGGAATCTTATTAGATAGGAAAGGGGTCAGGGAATCACTAAAATGGACCCGGGCTTTATTTTTTGCCCGGGCTGTTGTGCGCAAGCTTGTCCACAGGTTATACGAAGATGAATAGGAGAGCAAGCGCTGCCTGGTGCCTGTACGCGCTGTATATAAATTCTGCGTGGGGGGCTTATGATATAGGAAAGGGGTGAGGGAAACTACTAAAAGGTTCTAAAGCAAAAAAATAAACCTGGACTTTATTTCTTGCTTAGGCTGTTGTGCGCAAGCGTGTCCACAGATTCTATAAAAATGGATGGGAGCACAAGCTCTGTCCGGTGTGGGTGCATGCGTCATTTATAATCTTTAGGAAATCTTATTAGATAGGAAAGGGGTGAGGGAACCACAAATGTTCTTATGCAAAAAATAAACCCCAACTTTATTTCTTGTTCAGGTTGGTTGTGCGCAAGCCTGTCTACAGGTTCTATAAAGATAAATGGGAGCGCAAATGCTGGTCGGCACGGGTGCACGCTTCATTTAAATCTGCGTGGAAGCTTATTAAATAGGAAAGAGGTGAGGGAACCACTAAAAGAATAATGCAAAAAAAAATGATCCTGGACTTTATTTTTTGCTGGGGCTGTTGTGCGCAAGCTTGTTCACAAGTTCTATAAGGATAAATAGGGGCACAAATGTTGGCCGGCGCGGGTGTGCGCTTCATTTAAAATCTGCACGGAAGCTTATTAGATAGGAAAAGGGGTGAGGGAACCACTAAAAGAAAAATGCAAAAAAAAAATATGATCCTGGACTTTATTTTTTGCTGGGGCTGTTGTGCGCAAGCTTGTCCATAGGTTTTATGAAGATGGATGGGAGCGCAAATGCTGCACACTTCATTTGAAATCTGCATGGAAGCTTATTAGAAAGGAAAGGGGTGAGGGAATCACTAAAAGGTTCTAAAGCAAAAAATAAACGTGGGCTTTATTTCTCGCTTAGGTTATTGTGCGCAAGCGTGTCCACAGATTCTATAAAGATGGATGGGAGCGCAAACTCTGTCTGGTATGGGCGCGCACTTCATTAAAAATCTTTAGGGAATCTTATTAGATAGGAAAGGGGTCAGGGAATCACTAAAATGGACCCGGGCTTTATTTTTTGCCCGGGCTGTTGTGCGCAAGCTTGCGCACAAGTTCTATGATGATGAATGAGTGCAAATGTGCAGGTGCGCCTTATATCTAAAATCTGTGTAGCTTATTAGATAAGCAAGGGAAGATGTGTCCATTATCGTCACCTGGGACTTTGCGTCCGCCCCCCCCCCCCCCCTTCCCTGCAATGCTGTCTATGGCTCTCCTGGATAACCCCTCCACCCCCCCAGAGTGGCCTGTAATGGGTTAATCCACCTGGCGTTCACCAACTTGTCCGACTAGTTGTGTAGAGATTGTTCATTCAAATGGCTCACAAAGCAAGCCGGCAGCGCGCTGCACGGAGCACAATGGGAGCAGAAAATCCCAAAGTGCTCAGAGGGGAACCCCACCCGGCCAGATTAACCCCCACCACCGACTCCCACAGTGACTGGAGCGCACCGCCCGGGGGAGGGCGCGGCACGGGAAGGGTTAACTGACGGAGGTGCTTGTGTTTACAATGTGAGTCCTGTGCACCTGTGACAGGTGCAATGCGATCTCCCTAACTGTACACCCTCCCCACCCCGCCAGACCGACTACAGACACAATGAGCGAGCAACTTTCCAACGCTCTCCACCGCAGAATTACAGCGAGCAACTTCAACATACAGATAACCCCACACATCACTTTTACTTTTTCTCTCTCTTTTTTTTTTTTGGTGCTTCCAATGTAGAATAATCAGCTGTGGAATGGACTATCTTGGTGCCTCCCAATGCCGAATAATCAGCGGTGGAAAGAGCAATTTTGGCCCCTCACAATGCTGAATAGTTAGCAGTGGACCGAGGATGAGATGGTCCTATAAAAGTCTACGGGGCTGAGATGGTCCTATAAAAGTCTGTGGGGGCTGAGATGGCCCTATAGAAGTCTGTGGGGGCTGAGATGGCCCTATAGAAGTCTGTGGGGGCTGAGATGGCCCTATAGAAGTCTGTGGGGGCTGAGATGGCCCTATAGAAGTCTGTGGGGGCTGAGATGGCCCTATAGAAGTCTGTGGGGGCTGAGATGGCCCTATAGAAGTCTGTGGGGGCTGAGATGGCCCTATAGAAGTCTGTGGGGGCTGAGATGGCCCTATAGAAGTCTGTGGGGGCTGAGATGGCCCTATAGAAGTCTGTGGGGGCTGAGATGGTCCTATAGAAGTCTGTGGGGGCTAATATGATCCTATAGAAGGCTGAGATGGTCCTATAGAAGTCTGTGGGAGCTAATATGATCCTATAGAAGGCTGAGATTGTCCTATAGAAGTCTGTGGGGGCTGACATGGTCCTATAGAAGACTGTGGGGGCTGACATGGTCCTATAGAGGTCTGTGGGGGCTGAGATGGTCCTATAGAGGTCTGTGGGGGCTGAGATGGTCCTATGGAAGTCTGTGGGAGCTAATATGATCCTATAGAAGGCTGAGATGGTCCTATAGAAGTCTGTGGGGGCTGAGATGGTCCTATAAAAGTCCGTGGGGGCTGAGATGGTCCTATAAAAGTCCGTGGGGGCTGAGATGGTCCTATAGAAGTCCGTGGGGGCTGAGATGGTCCTATAGAAGTCCGTGGGGGCTGAGATGGTCCTATAGAAGTCCGTGGGGGCTGAGATGGTCCTATAGAAGTCCGTGGGGGCTGAGATGGTCCTATAGAAGTCCGTGGGGGCTGAGATGGTCCTATAGAAGTCCGTGGGGGCTGAGATGGTCCTATAGAAGTCCGTGGGGGCTGAGATGGTCCTATAGAAGTCCGTGGGGGCTGAGATGGTCCTATAGAAGTCCGTGGGGGCTGAGATGGTCCTATAGAAGTCCGTGGGGGCTGAGATGGTCCTATAGAAGTCCGTGGGGGCTGAGATGGTCCTATAGAAGTCCGTGGGGGCTGAGATGGTCCTATAGAAGTCCGTGGGGGCTGAGATGGTCCTATAGAAGTCCGTGGGGGCTGAGATGGTCCTATAGAGGTCCGCGGGGGCTGAGATGGTCCTATAGAAGTCCATGGGGGCTGAGATGGTCCTATAGAGGTCTGTGGGGGCTGAGATGGTCCTATGGAAGTCTGTGGGGCTAATATGATCCTATAGAAGTCTGTGGGAGCTAATATGATCATATAGAAGGCTGAGATGGTCCTATAGAAGTCTGTGGGGGCTAAGATGGTCCTATAGAAGTCTACAAGGCTGAGATGATCCTATAGAAGTCTATGGGGCTGAGAAAAAACGTATTGAAGAGCAGGACAGTCAGAGAGGACACACGGCACTGCAATTCGTTTTTTTTTCTTGAAATGCCATCTCCAGACATGGAGGTATTACACCAAAGGAGAGGATCCTCATTTCACAAGACATTTCCAGGGACCAAAAACAATTCCAGGGACTGAGGTTTAACAAATACATTGAATTCAAATTTCACATTTTATTTCCTCCTAACCTTTTCCCATAATCCTCTATTAATCTTATATTGGTTCTCTGTATGGTTCCAATGTCTGTGCTGGAACCACTTTTCCTTCCAATAGAAGAGAAAAAAAAAAATGAATATTAAATAAATAAATAATAAAAATATCTAAATAATAATAATAATAATAATAAAAATAAAAAAAAGTATAGATCTGACAGGCAAATAAAGCATTGATCATTGATAAAGCGATATAACAATAGCTGGCCCGGAAACACATGCCTCATAAAAATTCCAAGGACAAATTTTTAATAAATACTCTGAAATCAGATCAAAATAAATAAATAAATAATAAAAATATATAAATAATATAATAATAAAAATATAAAAATAAGTATAGATCGGACGGGCAAAGAAAGCATTGATCATGCGATATAACAATAGCTGGCCCGGAAACACATGCCTCAAAAAATTCCAAGGACAATTTTTTTAGAAATACTCTGAAATCAGATCAATGAATCGACCATGAAAAGAAAAAAGAAAAAAAGACCAAAAATTTCCAGGGACAAATCTACAAATCCACAGAGTGGAAATCTAAAAACTGAACAGTATAATAAAATTAAATAGCTGGTTCATATTCGGGGACAGCAGATTATATCCAAAGGACAAATCAAGAGATGTCCACACTTTTTAAGAACACCGATTTTAGCAGGTCAGAGATTGGAAAAAAAAATAGGGACTTTTCTATATTTTCTATTTTTTTTTTTTTTTTTAAAGGGACGGGTGATTGTTTCCAGGGACAGGTCGTACAAAATGAAATACTTTCATTTTAGCAGGTCAGAAAAAAAAAAAAAAAGGATAATTTCCAGGTACAGAAGATTATTTCCAGGGACAGTTTTTACAAAATTAAAGCGTGTCCTTGGAAAATCCAACCCTACAATTCATAAAGACACGGATTTTAGCAGGTCAGGAAAACAGGCACGGTTTTATTGACAGCAACTCATTTCCAGGGACAGCAAAAACGTGTCCCTGGAAAACCCAACCATACATTAAAAAAAACAACAACAAAAAAAAAAAAACAGATTTCAGCAGGTCAGAAAAACCAGGGCCATTTTCAGGGACAGCAGATCATTCATTCCTAAGGGACAGATCCTACAAGCCACAGAGCGTCCCTGGAAAAGCCCAACCCTACATTTTATAGCAGATAGAAAAAGCAGGGACTTTTCCAGGGACAAAAGATCATTCTGAGGGACAAGTCCTTCAAAAGCAGACAGCATACCTAGAAAACCCAACCCTACATTTAATAGAAGCTGGGACAAGTCCCTGCCTTTTCTAGGGACAGCAGATCATTTCTAGGGGCAGTAAATCATTGTCCTTGGAAAAATCCAACCCAAAATGTTATAAATCACAGATTGTACCTGCAATAAAAAAATAAAAAAAAACAGGGACATTTTCAGGGACACCAGATCCTACCCAGGGACAGGTCTTGCAAACTTCCCTTGGAAAAAAAAGCCAAACCCACATTTTATAGCAGATAGAAAAAGCAGGGACTCTTCTCAGGGGCAGCAGATAATTTCTAGAGACAGCAAATAATTTCCGGGGACATGACTTCCAAAACCAGAGCGTGTCCCTGGAAAACCCAACCCCTACATTTTATAAAATCACAGTTTGGAACTGGTCAGTGAAAAGAGGGCCATTTTCAGGGACACCAGATCCTTAACAGGGACAGGGTCTTGCAATCCACAGAGCGTCCACCAGAAAACCCAACCCTATAAAGCAGGGACTTTTCCAGGGACCATCGATCACCTGTAAAGACAAGTCATCAAATCAAAGAGTGTCCCTGGAAAACACAACCCTACATTTCATAGCAGATAGAAAAAGAAGGGACTTTTTCTCAGGGGACAGCAGATCATTTCTAGGGGCAGCAGATAGTTTCCAGGGACGTGTCCTCCAAAACCAGAGAGCGTCCCTGGAAAATCCAACCCCACATGTTATAAAATCATAGATTGAAGCCGGTCAGAGAAAACAGGTGTAGGCGTTTTCCAGGGACACCAGGTCATTCTCAGGGACAGGTCTTACAAACCACAGGGCGTCCCTGGAAAAAAAAGCCAACCCCACATTTAATAGCAGATAGAAAAAGCAGGGACTTTTCCAGGGACAGAAGATCACTCTGGAGGCACAAGTCCTTCAAAAAAGCAGAGAGCATCCCTGGAAAATCCAACCTTACATTTAAATAGATAGAAAAAGCAGGGACTTTTCCAGGGATAGAAGATTATTCTGGAGGCACAGGTCCTTCAAAAAAGCAGAGAGCATCCCTGGAAAACCCAACCCTACATTCTATATCACAGATCGTAGCCGGTCAGAGAAGACAGGGTCATTCTCAGGGACGGGTCTTACAAACCACAGAGCGTCCCTGGAAAAAAAAAGCCAACCCCACATTTTATAGCATATAGAAAAAGCAGGGACTTTTCCAGGGACAGAAGATTATTCTGAGGGACAGGTCCTTCAAAACAGCAGAGAGCATCCCTGGAAAACCCAACCCTACATTCTATATCACAGATCATAGTCGGTTAGAGAAAACCGGGTCATTCTCAGGGACACCGGGTCATTCTCAGGGACACCGGGTCATTCTCAGGGACACCAGGCCATTCACAGGGACGGGTCTTACAAACCACACAGCGTCCCTGGAAAACCCAACCCTGCATTATAAAAGCAGGGACTTTTCCAGGGACCATTGATCGTTTCCAAGGACAAGTCCTACAAATCAAAGAGTGTCCCTGGAAACCGCAACCCTACATTATATATGTAAAAAAAAAAAAAGAAAAAAATAATAATTTTTAGGATATAGGAAGAAGAAGCGGGGACTTTTCCAGGGACGAGGGGTCTATGGGATAAGTAGCGGTGGTACTCACGTATCTCCTCAACTTTTTCTCGGGGGGAGACTTCCTCAGCCAGCCGCAGTAGACCACTTCTCCTTCACTCATCCTGCCTGATAAGAAAGGGAGCCTTGTGTCCAGATCTGTCATCCAGCATCAGAGGGGACCAGTTGTCAGGGCAGTGCCATGGGGGGGCGCTCCTTGGAGGGGATGTCCGGATGACACAGGACCCCCTGTGTGTAGGGCACACAGTACCCTCACTGTGCTGGGCTCATCAGCTTTTTCCCCTTCATCCTCCTCGCTGGCTCTCTTGTCTTCTCCTACATCTGCTCTCCGCCAGCAGGAAACTGCCACTGTCTGTGTCTCTCTGTGTTTCCCAAGCAGCTACCCGGCTGGCCACACCCTTTCTCCGGGAGTGGGCGTGGCCTGAGCTGGGCTTTAACAGCCTGTGCTGCCTGCACTCCTATATAGAGGGTGACAGAAGTCGGGAAGTCGGAACGTTACATTGTTGCAAAGATTTTTTTCCCTTTTCCTACAAAAATGATTCTTTTTTTTTTATATAGAATCAGGAGGGTTCCGGAATACAAGATGACGTGCGGCTCAGTCGCCATGCCTCTGAAAAGAGATTTGCGTTGCGGTCCCTTTTCAGGGACGTAGGACAGGTGAAGGCGATATGAAGCCAACGCACTGCCGCGACTTTAAATCCGACTTCGCTGCGGCTTGTATACGACTTCTTTAAGGCTCCATTCACACCTAAGGCGATTTGAATCGCCGGGGAGGGGGGGGGGGGCGCAATCGCCACGATTCCAAAACGCGGGACACGTTTGCAATGACATTACTTCTTAATGTGCACCCTAATCCCGCCATGATTTTGCCACGCGATAAATTACACTGCGATTGCAGCTAACCATAACGCACGACACTGTTGTGACATTACTTCTTAATGGGCACCCCAATCGTGCCGCCATTTTGCCAGGCGATAAATCGCACTGCAATCGCAGCAAACCACAACGCACTGCGCTCCTGCTCCTTTTTTGAGCGGCAAGCGTCACGCGTTGCGATTTGCCACATATGCAGCACGGCACAATCGCTACTTCTTAACAGGGCCCCCAATCGCACTATGATTGTGGCGCGATAAATGGCGCTGCAAATCGCGATGCTCGTTGCTCAAAAAAGGAGCAGGAGCTTCTTTTGGGCAACAGCGTTATGCGTTTGCCGTGATTTATCATGCGGCTAAAAACGCGACGTGATTGGGGTGCCATTAAGAAGTAATGGCATGGCAAATGCGTCCCGCGTTTTGGAATTGTGGCCATTCTGCCTGCGATTCAAATCGCCTAGGTGTGAACGGAGCCCAACACAAGTCAATGTAGGTTGTGCCGAATTCACATCAAAAGTAGCGCAGGAACCTTTTTCTAACTCAGAGTGACTTGAGTCGCACCGATTAAAACAGATCCATTGCAGTTAATGGGGCGAGACTCGTCATGCGACTTTGAACTCTCCAGTTGCATGACAAGTGGCGGCAGTGTGAACCAGGGCTTAACCCCATACATTCCACACCAACGAGCTGCATACCCGTGCATTGCATGCAGTTGTGGGGAATTTGCGGTGCCTGAATGGGTCACATTTAGTGGCAGTACTGCGATAGGGGCAATAATCGCATTTATTTCAGGTCGTTGTATAGCACCATCAGTTTATGCAGCGCTTTACATATATATATTGTACTTTCACATCAGCTACAGGTGCGAAGCAAAGCATCAGGACCGTCACAGGTGAACCCCCCCCCCACCCCAACTACTGCCTTTGCACTTTTTAACTGCACCCTAAAAAGTCTAAACAAGCTAAATTGCCCTCCCCCTCCCTAAAAAAAATAATATATATATAAAAATATAATTATTACCAACATGTATATAAATATAATAAAAACATGAATAAAAATGTATAAATATAATTATCACCAACATGTATATAAATATAATAAAAACAAATGAAAATATATAAATATAATTATCACCAACATGTATATAAATATAATAAAAACATAAATGAAAATGTATAAATATAATTATCACCAACATGTATATAAATATAATAAAAACATAAATGAAAATATATAAATATAATTATCACCAACATGTATATAAATAGAATAAAAACATGAATAAAAATGTATAAATATAATTATCACCAACATGTATATAAATATAATAAAAACATAAATGAAAATATATAAATATAATTATCACCAACATGTATATAAATAGAATAAAAACATGAATAAAAATATATAAATATAATTACCACCAACATGTATATAAATATAATAAAAACATAAATGAAAATATATAAATATAATTATCACCAACATGTATATAAATATAATAAAAACATGAATAAAAATATATAAATATAATTATCACCAACATGTATATAAATATAATAAAAACATAACTGAAAATATAAAAATATAATTATCACCAACATGTATATAAATATAATAAAAACATAAATGAAAATGTATAAATATCATTATCACCAACATGTATATAAATATAATAAAAACAAACGAAAATATAAAAATATAATTATCACCAACATGTATATAAATATAATAAGAACATAAATGAAAATATAAAAATATAATTATCACCAACATGTATATAAATATAATAAAAACATGAATAAAAATATATAAATATAATTATCACCAACATGTATATAAATATAATAAAAACATAAATGAAAATATAATTAAAAAAAAAATATATTAATTTAAAAATGTATAGATCTGATGGGCAAAGAAAGCACCGATAGGCGATAGAACAATAACTGGACCCGAAACACATGTCCCAAAAAATTCCAAGGACACATATTTAAAACATACTCTGAAAATCAGAACAAAGAATTGACCATGAAAAAATTAAAAAATAAAAGATCAAAAATCTCCAGGGACAAATCCAAACCACAGAGTGGAAATAAATAAAAAATAAAAAGCTGAGCACTATAATTAAATATCAAGTCCATATTTGGGGACAACAGATCCCTTCCAGGGACAAATCAAGAAGTGTCCCCGGAAATCCATTGATGAAACCACCTTTTTTTATTAAACATACATCTTACCGATACAGCAGCTCAGAAATGAAAAGAGCTGTTTTCAGGGACTGCAGATCATTTCCAGAAGAAATTAATATTTTGGCCGATGGAATCAATGAACGCCCAATGCAACGCGCCTAAACGCAGGTTCAAAATGCTTTGTCGCGGTCGCAACCAGAGGTGGTCATAGGCGCTCATTAATGGGCTCCCTATGGTTGAGTCACTGGGCGAGGCCTGAAAGTTTCCCCAACTGAAAACCTCACATACGCTTTAATTTATTAAACATTCAATGCAAATCGGTCAATTTGATTCGTTCAAAATGAAACGATCGGATCAATAATGGGGACGGCCAATATCACATTCCTGGTCCTGCTTTGATGTTGTCCTAAAGCTAAAAAGGGAGCTTTGGTGGGCCTCTGGTGGTCAGTGTTGGTACTGCAACTGTCACTTGGCAAGCTTAGAAGTTCAAGGCAGACATCAAGGGAAGCGAGAACATATGGAGGAGAGGTACATAGGGGATTTCACTCTCCATCATATATAGAAAAAAAAATAAATACATGAAATATCCATTTTGGGTGGTGCCCCCTTAAAGTAGATATAAACCCAATCACTTAAAGTGTAACTAAAGGAAAACCTTTTTTTTCCCCTCTAATTTCCTGTTTGGCTATGGGACAGGAAGTGAAGGGAAATCGGTCCAATGGCAAATAAAAAAAAAACCTGACGGGGGTTCTTGACCCTCCCTTTCTCTATCCAAAATGAAAAAAACAAAGTGTTGCCGATAGTTCTACTTTAACCACTTGTTTACTGGGCACTTAACCCCCCCTCCTGCCCAGACCAATTTTCAGCTTTCAGCGCTGACGCACTTTGAATGACAATTGCGCGGTCATACAACACTGTACCCAAATGAAATTTTTGTCATTTTTTTCCCCCACAAATAGAGCTTTCTTTTGGTGGTATAATCACAGCTGGGGTTTTTATTTTTTTCTAAACAAAAAAATATGGAAAATGTTTAAAAAAATAAAATAAAAATCATGTTTAATAGTTTGTTATAAAATTTTGCAAACAGGTAATTTTTCTGCTTCATTGATATGCGCTGATGAGGTGGCACTGATCAGGTGGCACTGATGGGGACAGATAAGTCGGTACTGATGACCACTGATAAGATGGCACTAATGGGTCCTGATGGGTGGCACAGATAGGTACCACTGGTAGATGGCACGGATGGGTCCTGATGGGTGGCACAGATAGGTACCACTGGTAGATGGCACTGACAGATGGCACTGATGTGCAGCACTGCCCAGGCACTGATTGTGGGCGCGGACAGGTGGCACTGACAGGTGGCACTGGTGGGCACTGGTAATCAGCACTTTTAGGGGGCACAGGTGAGCACTGAGGATCTGGGCACATCACAGTGAGCGGGACTGATGTCCCGCTCACTGCCGCCGGTGATCGGCTTTTTTTTTCTCCTTGCACAGTCAGCGATTACCGGCTGTGTTGACATCACGTGATCAGCTGTCATTAGCTGACAGCTGATCATGTGGTAAGGGGTCGGGATCGACCCCTTACTCCGATCTGTGATCCAGCGAGTCTCATAGACTCACTGATCACAGGGGGCGCGCAGGCCGCTCGTGCACGGGACGACGTCAATAGACGCCATCCCGGTGTTCTGCTGTATAATGTCCGACCATCAAATAGTGTCCGGGCCATACTGCGCATGCGCAGTACGGAGCAGACGAAGCTTCGGAAAATCTCCGAAGCTGAACAGTGCCTGCGCTGTGAGTGGAGGAGGTAGCCCCACCATCCAAGCGGACATAGGGTTGTGAATATTAGAGGGCCCCTCATGGGCAAGCTTCGCTCGCCACGCTTCGGGCTCGGCCTCGCTGCGCTCGGCTCTTTTTTATTCCTACTCTATGTCCACTTGGATAGTGGGGATAGAACCTGGACTCACGGCGCAGGCGCCGTTCATCCTCGGCTATTTTCCGAATCTGTGTTGCTGTGTACTGCGCATGCGCAGTCCGCAGCGGACACTATCGGATAGAGGACGTTATATGACAAGACACCGGCAATGCAGGTCCGCACTGTAGCCGTCATTCAGCTATAGCGCGCATCCCTAGAGGTTAAAGTCACATAAGTTCATGCCATTTAAAAAGTAATTTTAAAACTTTCTTAAACCTGCACTTTTATCAATATCATATCCGGTGATCCCTCCACGTAGGCCCTTGTTCAGGCACTTCCTGTTCTTGGGTGACAACGCTTTGTCCCCATCTCTTAACTGTGTCTCTGTGTTGTCACCTTATCAGATGAGTTTCAGAATGCGATCAAAGGTGGTTGTTTTTCAACACATATTAGGCTGGCATGGTCCACATTTGGCGCCAACAGGAAATCCGCCATGAGAATAACACTATATCAGGGATGGTGAACCCTGGCACTCCAGATGTTTTGGAACTACATTTCCCATGATGCTCATACACTCTGCAGTGTAGCTGTGCATCATGGGAAATGTAGTTCCAAAACATCTGGGATGCCAAGGTTCACCATCACTGCACTATATTATTGGGACACCTGGCTTTACACGCACATGAACTTTAATGACATCCCAGTCTTAGTCCGTAGGGTTCGGTATTGAGTTGGCCCACCCTTTACAGCTATAACAGCTTCAACTCTTCTGGGAAGGCTGTCCACAAGGTTTAGGAGTGTGTCTATGGGGATGTTTGACCTTTCTTCCAGAAGAGCATTTGTGAGGTCAGGCACTGATGTTGGACAAGGAGGCCTGACTCGCAGTCTCCGCTCCAATTCATCAGGTTGAGGTCAGGACTCTGTGCAGGCCAGTCAAGTTCCTCCACCCCAAACTGACTCATCCATGTCTTTGGGGCCCATTTACTTCTCTGCAGTGCAATTAATGTGCATTGCTTTATAGGAAGCCCATTGAAACAAATGGGTTGCCAACGCACCCCGACCATGCTGAAAATCAGACGTGATCCCTTTTTTTTTGGTAAAGCACCGCAACACACAACCACATACACTCACCGGTCACTTTATTAGGCACACCTGTTTAATTGCTTGGTATAACAAATTGGTAATCAACCAATCACATGGCAGCAACTCAATGCATTTAGGCATCTAAAATGTGGTGAAGACGTTCAGTTAAGAAGTTCAAACCAATCAGAATGGGGAAGAAAGGGGATTTAAGTTAATTTGGAACGTGGCATGGTTGTTGGTGCCAGACGGGCTGGTCAGAGTATTTCAGAAACTGCTGATCTACTGGGATTTTCATGAACATCCATCTCTCGGGCTTACAGAGAATGTTCCGAAAAGGAGAAAATATCCAGTGAGCGGAAGTTGTGTGGAGGAAAATGCCTCTTTTGTGTCAGTGTCAGGACTGGGCTCAGCCCTTCCTTCTCTGAGCTGGCCGCTCAGCTATCGGCTAATTGCCAGCTCCTATCTCTCTCCACAGGTACTCAGCTGTTGAAGATATCCTGCTCGTCAGTCCTGCCTGCCATCCAGCCCAGATGATCTCTGCCTTCACCTCGGTCACATCTCTAGAGATGCTCTTCTGTGTTCCTGTTAACTGCTTCAGCCCCGGACGGATTTACCCCCACCTGACCAGAGCACTTTTTGCGATTCGGCACTGCGTCGCTATAACTGACAATTGCGTGGTCGTGTGACGTGGCTCCCAAACAAAATTGACGATCTTTATTATCCCACAAATAGATCTTTCTTTTGGTGGTATTTGATCAATCCTGCAGTTTTTCTTATTTGCGCTATAAACAAAAAAAGAGCGACAATTTAGAAAAAAACTAATTTTTTTAAACTTTTTGCTATAATAAATATCAACAAAAAATATATTAAAAAAAATTTTTTTCCTCAGTTTAGGCCAATACGTATTCTTCCACATATTTTTGGTAAAAAAAAACAAAAACGCAATAACCGTTTATTGATTGGTTTGCGCAAAAGTTATAGCGTCTACAAAATAGGGTATAGTTTTATGGCATTTTTATACATTTTTTTACTAGTAATGGCGGCGACCTGTGATTTTTATTGCGACTGCGACTTTGCGGATACATCGGACAATTTTGACACATTTTTGGGACCATTCACATTTCTACAGCAATCAATGCTATAAAATTGCATTGATTACTGTAAAAATGTCACTGGCAGTGAAGGGGTTAACCACTAGGGGGCATGGGAGGGGTTAAGTGTGTCCTGGGGGAGTGTTTCTAACTGTCTGGGGGATGGGCTAGCAGAACGGGGAGATGCTGTTTAAATCGGCATGTCCACCATTCTTCAGCTCTGTGACACGATCGCGGGTATCCCAGCCGTGATTGAGTCTGCGGGTCACGCGGGCATGGGGCTCGCAGCAGGCGCACACGTGCACGGCGGGAATTTCAAAGTAACTTATGGGTTCGTTTCTGCTGACGTATATATGCTGACAGCGGTTGGTAAGTGGTTAAAGACTTGCTTGGCTGACATCCCTTCTGGCTCCAGATTCTGCTTGCTGTTTTACTACGCTCCTCTCCAGCTCCCTGACATTTGGCTTGTCTGACTATCTGTTCCGGTTCCTGAACTCTGGCTTTTATATGTTTTTACTACGTTTGTTCTATTTACTTTTATTATTAAACAAGTGTGATTTAACTGTACTTCTGTCTGGGTCTGATTTCATGGTTTCTGACAGTCAGAGGAGAACATTATTAATAGAGGAGAGCAGACTGGTTCCAGATGATAGAAAGGCAACAGTAACTCAAATAACCTCTCATTACCACCAAGGTATGCAGAATACCATCTCTGAATGCACAACACATCAAACCTTGAAACAGATGGGCTACAGCAGCAGAAGACCACACCGGGTGCCACTCCCGTCAGCCAAGAACAGGAAACCAAGGCCAATTTTCATACAGGCTCACCAAAATTGGACAATAGAAGATTGGAAAAAATATCCAGTGAGAGGCAGTTGTGTGGAGGAAAATGCCATGTTGAGGTCAGAGGAGAATGGGCAGACTGGTTCAAGATGATAGAAAGGAAACAGTAACTCAAATAACCACTCATTACATCCAAGGTATGCAGAATACCATCTCTGAACGCACAACACATCGAAATTTGAAGCAGGTGGGCTACAGAAGCAGAAAACCACATCGGGTGCCACTCCTGTCAGCTAAGAACTGGAAACCGAGTCTACAATTGGCACAGGATCATCAAAATTGGACAATAGAAGTTTGAAAAAACATTGCCTGGTCTGATGAGTCTCGATTTCAACTGCGACATTCAGATGGTGGGGTCAGAACTTGGTGTGAACAACATGAAAGCATGGATCCATCCTGCCTTGTATCACCGGTTCAGGCTGGTGGTGTAAAGGTGTGGGGGGTATTTTCTTGGCACACTTTGGGCCCCTTAGTGATTGCAGTATTCTAGTCTGCATCTCCCCAAGGTAATACTGAAAATTTGGCCCCTTGGTGGGTCCTGAGGACTGGAGTTGAGAAGCACTGGTGTGGGGGAGATTTTCTTGGCACACTTTGGGCCCCTTAGTACCAATTGAGCATCGTTTAACCTCCACGGCCCACCAGAGTATTGTTGCTGACCATGTCCATCCCTTTAGGACTACAGTGTCCCCATCTTCTGATGGCTCCTTCCAGCAGGAAGGATCAGGATCATCTCACCACTGGACAATGAGGTCTCCTGTCCTCCAATGGCCTCCACACTCACCACATCTGATCACCAGAGTGATGCCATCATGTCACTATGGACCAAAATCTCTGAGGAAAGTTAACGGGGGGCTTCAGCAGCCTGTAAGTCCGAGCACCGGGCGGAGCTGGGATGTGAGAAGGTGGAAGCTCCTACACACCTGTATTCGGTGACCATGGATGATGCCTGAACATAGCGGTGTCCGTCTTTCTGAAGATGGGACCAACCTCTCAGTTTGGGAGTCGCTGTTCTCTAGGGGTCTCCATGTTTGGTGCTGCAGGTAAATATCAGCCCTACAGTACCATCAACAATACCTGTTACAACTTACAAGCATGTACAAAAACACATTTGTGGTTTTTAATTATTCAGCAGAGATGAAATAAATAAGCCGCTTCGTTCCCGAAATGCTGTTAAGTCGAAAAGCAAAGTGAAACAACCGGCTCCTAATTATCTGGGATTTAATGCATCTTATAGAAAAGAAAAGTCAATTACACGTTATCACACATTACACCGCGGCAGATAAAGACACTCGGCTCGCCCACAAGAGAACCGTTCCCACGGCATGAGAAAGAAAAAAATGGGATGGAGGGACTCCGCCCCAAAACAAAACCCAGTTCTCTACAGTAGGCATAGGCTGGCATTAAACAGTGCTCTCACACTTTGAATGACAATTGCGCGGTCATGCAACACTGTATCCAAACTAAATTTGTAGCATTTTTTTCGCACAAATAGAGCTTTCTTTTGGCGGTATTTAATCACCACTGGGGTTTTAATTTTTTTCGAAAAACTAATAAAAATCCAAAAACGTTTTCATAGTTTGTTATAAAATTTTGCAAACAGATCATTTTTCTTCTTCACTGATGTGCGCTGATGAGGAGGGACTGATAGTCTGCACTGATGAGGCGTCACTGGTGGGCACTGATAGTCTGCACTGATGAAGAGGCATTGATGAGACGGCACTGATGAGGAGGCATTGATAAGCATGCACTGGTGGGTACTGATAGTCTGTATTGATGAGGCAGCACTAGCGGGCACTGATAGGCTGCACTGATGGGATCTGATAGCCTGCGCTGATGAGGCTGCACTGATGAGGTGGCACTGGTGGGCACTGATAGTCTGCATTGAAGAGGCGGCACTGGTGGGCACTGCTAGACTGCACTGATGAGGCGGAACTCGTGGGCACTGATGAGGAGGCATTGATGGGCACTGATAGTCTGTGCTGATGAGGTGGCACTGGTGGGGGGGCATTGATGAGGCACTGGTGGGCACTGATAGTCTGCATTGATGAGGAGGCATTGATGAGGCTGCACTGATGAGGAGGAATTGATGAGGGTGCTCTGATGGGATCTGAGGTGCTCTGATGGGATCTGATAGTCTGCACTCATGAGGAGGTATTAGTGCTGCACTGAAAGTCAGCACAGATGAGGCTGCACTGATGAGGCGGCACCGGTGAGGAGGCATTGATGAGGCTGCACTGATGAGGAGGCATTGATGAGGCGGCACTGGTGGGCACTGATAGTCTGCACCGATGAGGCACTGTACCTCCCCACCAGTGAAAGGGGTCACTGTACCTCCCCACCAGTGAAAGGGGTCACTGTACTTCCCCACCAGTGAAAGGGGTCACTGTACTTCCCCACCAGGGAAAGGGGTCACTGTACTTCCCCACCAGGGAAAGGGGTCACTGTACTTCCCCACCAGTGAAAGGGGTCACTGTACTTCCCCACCAGTGAAAGGGGTCACTGTACTTCCCCACTAGTGAAAGGGGTCACTGTACTTCTCCACCAGTGAAAGGGGTCACAAAATGACCACTGATGTAAGGGGTCACTGAAATGACCACCACTGAAAGGAGTCACTGAAATGACCACCAATGTAAGAGGTCGCTGCACTGACCACCAGTGTAAGTGATTGTTGAAATGCCCAACAATGTAAAAGGCCACTGAAATGACCACAGGTGAAAGGAGCCACTGAAATGACCATGGGTGAAAGGAGCCACTGAAATGACCGCGGGTGAAAGGAGCCACTGAAACCACCACCAATACAAGGGGGAACTCCAATTTTTATAGTCTACATTTCTTTTTTGGCCTTTATTATTTGTTTAATAGAATTATTATTTAATAAGGTTGAAAAAGGCTATTCTAGACAGTGGGATAACTGGAGCACCCAGACAAACCCACTCAGGCATGGTTTGCTTATTATTAAATGTTGGGTTATGCCTGACATAAGCTGCCATTTTGGAATCATCCAGGCAATACCAAGTCAAAGTAAATGTTAAGGGGCAGACATGAATCATTTTATTGGAATTCATCTGATAACTTAGAGGTATGTGGTATCGGAGCATAGCTCAGACAGATGTGACACATCACTTGGGAATCTGGATCCTGGTGGTCACTACAGAAGGAGAAACAAATCTGGTGTAGGTATAATGACTAAGTGTTCACAAAGTTTGGCCATGTGGTGTACTTCTAGTGAGTAAAATACAGGACATCCGAGTTCCAATGTCTACTCATCTCCCAAGCTAAACTTTCAATTGGATTGGTCATGGATTAGAGGGAGGACACTTTTAGACAGGGCAGAGCCATAATCTTTGGGTAGGTTGATGGTGTCTACAGCAGTGTTTCTCAACTCCAGTCCTCAAGGCACCCCAACAGGTCAGGATTTCCCTCGGATGAAAAGGCTGTGATAATTACTAAGGCAGGGAAACTGATCAAATCACCTGTGCAAAATAATGGAAATCCTGAAAACATGACCTGTTGGGGCGCCTTGAGGACTGGAGTTGAGAAACACTGGTCTACAGTACAGAGCCCCCAGAGAGTTGAAGCCTGCAAGCAATTCAAACCAACCCCTCATCATACCTGAAACCTCAGACAGCTCCCTACTCAGCATGGACTGCGATTTGCTCTTCATTACCATAAGTAGATTCTTGGTACTTGGTTTAGGTTATTATGGGATTTACGCTGTGCAGGCTTGTGGGTGGGAACAGCAAATTAACCAGAACAAACAGGATATAAAGAGAAGATTAAAGTCTAATCTAAAGCCAAATCTTTTATCTTTAGTTATAGATACCGCGGGGAGCAGATAAAACCTGTTGGGTTGGCATGTCGGTCTCTGTTAGGGAAAGTTAATGTTTTATATTTACCCCGGTGCCCATTGTAACCAAAACGGAAACGCGAGGAAATCCAATACAAGAATACAGAACAGGATAGAGGGGAAATCTTCCAATCTGCTTATATCTTGTCTTTTCCGGACCCCCTCACTCCTCATCAACATGCTAATTTTTTTTTTTAACTAAAGCTTTTCCGTTTTCGTTTTATACCTTATTAGACCCAGTGACATCATCACTGGGTCTCTGTGCTTCTCTACATAATGCAAGCAAGATCGTGGCTGGTGGGAGGGGCCAGCAGGGTGATTTAAATAACGTTCTGGAAATATCATAGCACCCCATCTCAATACTCCTCTCTGGAGCCCTCAGTCTTGATGTAAGCAGTGGGGCAGCTCTTGGACCTCTTTCACACCACGCCGCCCATTGCGTCGGCGGTAAAACGCCGCTATTTTTAGCGGCGTTTTACCGCCAGATTTGCAGTGCATTGCGGCCGCTAGCGGGGCACTTTTACCCCCGCTAGCAGCCGAGAAAGGGTTAAAACCGCCGGCAATATGCCAAAATAGCGGCGTTTTGCTGGCGGTAATGCAGAGCTGCTCCATTGATTTCAATGGGGAGCAGCGGTGGAGGAGCGGTAAACACACCGCTCCTTCACCGCTCCAAAGAAGCTGCTGGCAGGACTTTTCCCCGACGTCCTGCCAGCGCACCGCTGTAGTGTGAAAGCCCTCGGGGCTTTCACACTACAGACAATGGTGCAGCAGTTTTAGGGCAGATTGCAGGCGCTATTTCTAACGCTATAGTGCCTGCCTTGATAGGTTGATGTAATTCTGGAGGAAGGGGCTTTCTTAGGCAGACTATTTGCGGACCGCCCTAGGCAACACCCGCATGTGATAGTGAGCCTCCAAGATCGTTGTTTTTCAGGGGTTGGGCTTGGCCCCTTAGTTCCAGTGAAGGGAACGCTTAAGGTGTCAGCATACCAAGACATTTTGGACAATTTCCTGCTCCCAACTTTGTGGGAACAGTTTTGGGATGGCCCAGTGGCGGCCCGTTTATTAAGGGCGCACGGGTGCCGCCCCCTCTCTCCTACCACCCCCTCTATCCCCAATAGCTAGATTCATGCAATCTATCTATGGCTGCCGCTGCCACCCCCTATTCAGGCATCTGGCCCCTATTCGGGCACAGGGTGCCTGAATTACAGAGGCGTGGTGGCGTTTTTGAAGCACCTAATTAGAGCCATAGGCTCTAATAGGCGTCAAAAAAGGCGACCCGCGAGCTCCATGCTGGGTGCTCGCAGATCACTCAGCTGTGTTAGAAAAGCAAACGAATATTCGCTTTCCTAGCACTAAACCGCCTCCCTGCCAATCAGGTGCTCAGGTCTGTTACCGGTCACCTGGTTGGCTGAAACGACAGGCGCCGCTATTGGATGCCTATCAGGAGGAGAGGACAGGAGATGAGGATGGCAGGAGAAGCACAAAGGACCCCAAGACAGGGTAAGTGCCAGGCAGACGGTGCGGGGGACACACTGGGGGCATTAAAGGGCACACTGGCAGCGTTTGATGGGCACGCCGGCAGAGTTTGATGGGCACGATGGCTACAATTGATTTTTTTTTCCAAAAAATGTTTGCACCTCCCCAAAAATTTTGAGCACCAGCCGACACTTCCTGTTCCAGCATGACTGCGCACCAGTGCACAAAGCAAGGTCCATAAAGACATGGATGAGCGAGTTTTGGGTGGAGGAAATTGACAGCTGTGTCCTTCTCCAGATCAAAGCTGACAAGCAGCATTCCTCAGCGGGGATGCACACAGATAATCAGTGCCGCATATCAGTGACTCCTCATCAGTGAAGAACATTTACTTATTTACAAAATGTTATAACAAAAAACGAATAAAACCTTTTTTTCACAATTTTTGGTCTTTTTCGGTTATTTAGCAAAAAAACAAACAAACCCACAGCGGTGATTAACCACCTACAAACTGCCCACCGTTGATATACGTCAGTCCTTTGACGTTGAATATCTTTGTTATGGCAGCAGATAGCTGCCATAACCCCAGTATTTTTTTAAACGGTGGGCGTCCGCTTTTAGAGAAAAGTGGTTCTCTGTGGCGGATTCGCTGCGAGAGCACTTTTAAAATTGGTAGTTGGAGAGGTGCTCGCCCCCCTCTCACCGCTCCCCGTGGCCTCCGCTGCTTACCGGAGCCGTCGCTAGCGGTCGGAGACCAGGGATGGAGTCGAGTGAGGGAAAGATGGCCCCCACTCAACTCCATACCATTGGGTGATGGAAGTGACGTCAAGCGTCACTTCCACCCAATGGTCTTAGAGGGGAATTATTTTTTTTTATTGCATTTAAGTGTAAATGTGAGATCTGAGGTATTTTTGACCCCAGATCTCACATTAAAGAGGTCCTGTCATGCTTTTGTTTTCATTACAAGGGGCGGCCCTGGTTTGTGCAACCCTCTGTGTTTTTTCGTGTGCAGTCCCTTCAGGGGATCAGCTGCTCCAGCCTGTATCATTCTGCTCTGCTAGGCAAGCCCTCTATGCAGTTCTGGGTACTATCTTGACTCATTAGCAGCTCGACTACCGTATATACTCGAGTATAAGCCGAGATTTTCAGCCTCTTTTTTGAGGCTGAAAGTGCCCCCCTCGGCTTATACTCGAGTCATCGCCGTCTGACTGCTCGATCAGCGTATCGAGCAGACAGACGGCGGACATACTACAATTCGAAAGCCGCGCCTCCGCCTCCGCCTGTGATAGGCGGAACACTGAATTTCCCAGCAGCCTGTGTTCCGCCTATCACGGACATCGTCTCATCCTCGTCCGTAGTACGAGGATGAGACGATGTCCGTGATAGGCGGAACACAGGCTGCTGGGAAATTCAGTGTTCCGCCTATCACAGGCGAAGGCGGAGGCGGAGGCGCGGCTTTCGAATTGTAGTATGTCCGCCGAGGCGCCGACGAAGAGCGGCGATCCTGGCAAGGCACGGGACGGAGGCAAGGCAAGGCACGGCACGGGACGGGACGGAGGCAAGGCACGACACGGGACGGAGGCAAGGAGGCAAGGCACGGCACGGGACGGAGGCAAGGAGGCAAGGCACGGCACGGGACGGAGGCAAGGCACGGCACGGGACGGAGGCAAGGCACGGGACGGAGGCTCGGGACACAGGTAGGCTGGACACACACACACACACACACACACACACATGGACACACACACACAGGGATGGATGGATGGAGACACACACACACAGGGATGGATGGATGGATGGAGACACACACACACACAGGGATGGATGGATGGATGGAGACACACACACACAGGGATGGATGGATGGATGGACACACACACACACAGGGATGGATGGATGGATGGACACACACACACACACACAGGGATGGATGGATGGATGGACACACACACACACAGGGATGGACGGACACACAGGGATGGACGGACACACAGGGACGGACACACACACAGGGATGGACAGGCATGTCTCACCCTCGGCTTATACACGAGTCAATAAGTTTGCCAGTTTTTTTGGGGGTAAATTGGGGGCCTCGGCTTATATTCGGGTCGGCCTATACTCGAGTATATACGGTATTTCATTTGCATTTATGTCATTGCAGGTCTTCCCAATTCTCCTGCCTGCCTCTAGCACTGAAAAAAACGCATGGAAAGGTTTTTAAATGTGTATTTTTTTTTTTTTTTATCATTATTAAAAAAGAGAGCATCCTTCTGAGAGAAGAGCCCAGTGCGGGATAAATGCCCGCAAAAAGGGTCCAAATTGTCACCCTACCTTCAAAAGAGGAAAAAAGGGCACAAGGCATGGCAAATAAGATCAGCAACTGAATTAACTTCCGTCAGAACGGCATTCCAGGTCTCCTTCACCTGTTCCTCATTGAAGTCGGAAGAAGATCCCCAGACGGCGACGACAAAGAAGAAAGCCGGGCTCCTCCGCTAGTAAAAGAGCTAGCAGAAGATAGCGGAGGAGTCCGGCAAGAAGATCCCCCCCAAGACCGAAGAAGACCACCGGAGCTGTCTAATAAATTATTTAAAAAAACTTGTGTTTTTTTAATTACACTTTTTTTTCCACCAGGTGAATGGGTAGGGGTACATCGTACCCCATACTCATTCACATACGGTGGAGAGCCGGTATCTGGGGGCCCCCTTATTAAAGGGGGCTCCCAGATTCCGATAAGCCCCCCACCCGCAGACCCCGACAACCAACGGCCAGGGTTGTCGGGAAGAGGCCCTTATCCTCATCAACATGGGGAACAAGGTGTTTTGGGGTGGGGTGGCCGCACGGTCCCCCTTCCCCAAATCACCCCCCCATGTTGAGGGCACACGTGGGCCTGGTATGGCTCAGGAGTGGGGACACTCGCTTGTCCCCACTCCCTTTCCTGACCGGCTTGGCTGCGTGCTCCGATAAGGGTCTGCTATGGACTTTGGGGGGACCCCCACGCTGTCTCTTCGGCATAGGGCTTCCCCTTTAAGTCCATACCAGGCGACGGGGCTAGCGAGGTGTCAATCTCAACGATGGAGGCGGTGACATTCACTTCCTTCGCTAGTCCCGGGTACCTGGAGCCACGTTCAAAATGGACTTTTCTCCGTGTGTGGGCAAGTCCGTTCATTTCAAAAGTCCGGCGGACTCCCGTCATAGACCCGCCGGAAAAGTCCGGTCGTGTGTGGGCAGGTCCGCTTGTTCGGAAAGTCCGGCGGACCTCAGCTGCAAAGTCCGGCGGATAGTCCGATCGTGTGTACGCAGCATAAGAAATCAGCTCAGCCCACATTTTCATCTGCTTCAGAGGATTCAAAGCCAGAAACATTGTTCCGATTCAATGCAAATGAGGAAGTGGATTCCGGGGCTTCAGAGTCAAGCCTTGAACCAGATACTCACGCCTTTGATTTTTCTTTAATTCCCGCTTTGGTGGAGGCTATGAATTGGCGAGAGGGGGCTTCACCTCCTAAAAAAACAACTGAAGTATCACCTGGATTTGAAGAAATCAGTTCCTTCCTTGCCTCTCATTTTTCAGATTCAAGAGATTGTGGAGGATGAATGGGCAAGACCAGATAAAAGGTTGAATGTCCACAATAGGATCTCAAAATTATATCCTTTCCACTCAAAGTTGATGAGCTGTGGACCAAGTCAGGATGATGGCTCACTCGGTCATGGCTCACAGGGCCTTGTGGTTGAGACATTGGTCAGCTGACAATGCTTCCAAACACAGCCTTTGTTCAGTTCCATTTGATGGAAAACTCTTTTTTGGCAGGGCATTGGAATGTAATCCAACGGGTCTCTGGAGGCAAGAGAGAAGAAGAAGGTTGCGTCAGTCCTTTCGGCCTTCCAAAAGAACCAAAGAGGGGTTTAGAGAGGCTACCGCATATTGGCTGGGTAGGCCATTCTTCAGGCAGTGGAAGGGAACTGGGCCATCTTTCCCGAAGGTGGCCAAACTCAAGGCCAATCAGGCATCAAAAACTTGAGACAAGCTGTTCTGAAGGTGTCCCCACCCAGGTCCCTCTGGTAGGAGCAAAGTTATTGTGTTTCGTGGAGGTCTGGGGGGACGGGGTACAAGATGCCTAGATCCTGTACATCAAAAAGGGTACCGGATAGAATTCAAAAGGCCACCTCATTCTTGTTTCATGGATACCCAGGTCCCAATCTGTCCAGAGAAAAGACAATGTTTATTAACTTATGTCAAGGAATTGTTAACAGCAGAGGCAATTCTGCCGCTTCCAAAACACGAAGGGAGTGCATTCCCCTTTGTTCTTGGTCACATAGTCGTCAGGGGGCTTCAGGCCTGTCTTAGCTCTAAAGGCTCTGAACTCCTGATTTCTCTGAGTTCCACCGTTCAGATAGGAGTCCTTAGAAACAATAATATCACTAGTGAAGAAAGGGGATTGGATGGCTTCAGGCGATCTGACATATGTATAATGTTTCGGAATTCCAGGTTATTTTCTAGTAAAAAAAAACTATTTTAACTTGTAAACAACAAGTTTGAAAAATAGGCCTGGTCCTTAAGTGATTAACCACCTCAATACAGGACACTTAAACCCCCTTCCTTCCCAGACCAATTTTCAGCTTTCAGTGCTCTCTTACTTTGAATGACAATTAGTCATGCTACACTGTAACCAAATGAATTTTTTATCATTTTGTTCACACAAATAGAGCTTTCTTTTGGTGGTATTTATTCACCACTTCATTTATTATTTTTTGTAATATAAGCGAAAAAATTAGCGAATATTTTGAAAAAAAAAAAACCCCAAAATTTTCTACTTTCTCTTTTAAAAGAAACCAAAAAAAAATCTAATTTTGGTGAAAATTTAGGCCAAAATGTATTCTACTACATGTCTTTGGTAAAGAAAAATCCTGATAAGTGTATGATCATTGGTTTGTGTGAAAGTTATAGAGCCTACAAGCCATGCTATGTATTATTGAAAATGTATCAATCCTAATGCACTGATGGCCTATCTCAGTTCTTGAGGCCCTAAAATGTCAGGACAGTACAATAACCCCCCAAATAACCCCTTTTTGGAAAGAAGACAGTCTTCAGTAAGAGGCATAGTGAATTTTTTGAAGTTGCAATTTTTCCCCCACAATGCTTTGGAAAATAAAGAAATATTATATATATATATATATATATATATATATATATATATATATATATATATATATATATTTTTTTTTTTTTTTTTCTTCACTAAATTATCATATTTACAAGTTATTTCTCACACATGGTGCAGGCATAATTGCAATTACAACCCAATGTATATTCTATGAGGCATAATGAGTCTTTTGAACATGTAATTTCTTTCCACAAGTTTTTGAAAAATGTGGAAAGAAAATAAAAACCTATTTTTTTTTCCACAAAGTTGTCAATTTAGAAGACCTTTCTAACACATAACAAGTACATAGCCAAAATGACACCCCAAAATACATTCTGCTACTCATTCTGAGTATGGTGATACCCCATGTGTCAGACTTTTCCACAGCCTAACAACATACAGAGGCCCAACATCCATATAGCACCATCAGGTGTTCTAAAGGCATAAATTACACATTTCATTTCTTGAGTACCTATTACATTTTTGAAGGCCCTGGAGCACCAGAACAATGGAATTACCCACAAAGTGACCCAATTTTGTAAAGAAAACAACCCAATGTATATTCTATGAGGCACAATGAGTCTTTTGAACATGTAATTTCTTTCCACAAGTTTTTGGAAAATGTGGAAAGAAAATGAAAACCTATTTTTTTTTCACAAAGTTGTCAATTTAGAACATCTTTCTAACACATAACATGTACATAGCCAAAATGACACCCCAAAATACATTCTGCTACTCGTCCCGAGTATGGCGATACCCCATGTGTCAGACTTTTCCACAGTCTGGCCACATACAGAAGCCCAACATACAAGTAGCACATTCAGGCTTCTAACATATAGCATGTACACACCAAGAATTACACCCCAAAATACATTCTGCTGAGCAAAGGGTAAAAAAAAGGCTCACCTGTGGGTTTAGCAGGCAGGGACACCAGTCCAGAGCAGTCAAAGCATTTTCTAGACAGCCAAAGGAAATGTCCAGGAATTGTCCAGGCAGCAGACAGATATGGAAAATTATGAACATGGTTCAGTACAGTCCAAGTTTTAGCAGGCAGTTCAGGCACAGGCATAGGCATGGCCAGTTCAGGTGGCAGGCACAGGCATGGCCAGTTCAGGTGGCAGGCACAGGCATGGCCAGTTCAGGTGGCAGGCACAGGCATGGCCAGTTCAGGTGGCAGGCACAGGCATGGCCAGTTCAGGTGGCAGGCACAGGCATGGCCAGTTCAGGTGGCAGGCAAAGGCATGGCCAGTTCAGGTGGCAGGCAAAGGCATGGCCAGTTCAGATGGCAGCAGGCGGCACTTTGTACATTGGGCCTTGGTCAGGTAAGACTCGAGGACAGGGGTAGAGGCTTATTCCCACCCAAATCTCTACGAAGCCTCCGAGTCTCCAGACCCTAATCCGAGAAAACGAAAAACCTGGAGAAAAATGTTTTCTCCACTCGGAAAACTTTCTGGAGCCCCTCACATGCGAGACCCCTGTGCTGTACAGTGGCAGGGCAAATGATCAGTTCAGGAGGCAGGCAAAAAGCATGGTCTTTTAACAGGCCGAGGTCAATTCACGTTGAAGGCAGAAACATGTTTGGCAGAGGCATAGTCATTTAACAGTCCGGGTCATACACAGAAATGGCAGAAAGTGGAAACTGGAAAGAAATCATCTTCACTTTACTAATAGTGTAGTGAAGTATGATAGCTTCGATAGCAAGTTCCAATGCAGAGGCCTGGCTGGGAGGGACAGTCTGGACAGTAGTATCGGGTGTCGCAGCGAATTCCTCTACTTGAACACACACAATATTTTTTTGGGGGTTTGCGACCTGTTTGGGTAGGAAGGAGAATTTCGGGAAAGTGCCTTTCATGGAGTCTGGCTACTGCATCAGAGCGAATTAGTTGAGTGGGTTGGCCATGGGGATAGACAAGGGCTGTTATAACATCTTCTTGGAATCTTAGATAGGTCAGGGAACTTTGGGTGCTCTTAGAAAAAATAATATATGAATTGAACATGGCTAGTTGCATCAAATAAATGGCGACTTTCTTGTACCAAAACAGTGATCTCCTGGTGGCCAAGTAGGGCTGCATCATCTGGTCATTCATATCCACCCCCCCCATGTATAAGTTATACTCGTGGATACATTTTGGCTTCTGGATGGGGCCTTTTCTTCTCTGCAGTTCCACCAAGGTGTCATTGTGCATTGTGGAAATGATGTAGACATCTCTTTTTTAACCACTTGCTTACTGGGCACTTAAACCCCCCTCAGTCCCAGACCAATTTTCAGCTTTCAGCGCTGATGCACTTTGAGTGACAATTGCGCGGGCATACAACACTGTACCCAAATGAAATTTTTATCATTTTTTTCCCACAAATAGAGCTTTCTTTTGGTGGTATTTAGTTACAGCTCGGAGTTTTATTTTTTGCTAAACAAACAAAAAAAGATGCAAAAAAAAAAAAAAAAAAATCATGTTTTAATAGTTTGTTATAAAATTTTGCAAACGGGTCATTTTTCTCCTTCATTGAAGTGCGCTGATTAGGCGGCACTGATGGGCTGCATTGGTGGGCACTGATGGGCTGCATTGGTGGGCACTGATGGGCTGCATTGGTGGGCACTGATAGGCTGCACTGGTGGGCACTGATAGGCATAGTTAAGGCGGCACTAATAGGCACAGATAAGGCGGCACCGATGGGCACAGATAAGGCGGCACTGATGGGCAAAGATGGGCACAGATAAGATGGCACGGATGGGTGGCACGGATAAGTGGCACGGATGGGTGGCACGGATGGGCACTGATAGGTACCACAGATAGATGGGACTGATGGGCACTGATAGGTGGCACTGATAGGTGGCTCTGATAGGTGGCACTGCTGGGCACTGATGGGCGGCACTGCTGGGCACTGATGGGCGGCACTGCTGGGCACTGATGGGCGGCACTGGGGTGCAGCACCTGAGGCAGATTTTGGGTGGCACTGTGGGTGGCACTGCTGGGTGGCACTGTGGGTGGCACTGTGGGCACTGCTGGGTGGCACTGTGGGCACTGCTGGGTGGCACTGTGGGCACTATGGGCACTGCTGGGTGGCACTGACAGGGGGGCACTTACTTTATTCAGGATGGCACTGCGGGTGGCAGGTGGGCACTGGCAGGGGGCAGGTGTCCTTTTATATTGCTGGCCGTGATCGGGACTGATGTCCCGAACACGGCCGCCGGCGATCGGCTTTTTTTTTTTCTCCTCGCGCTGTCAGCGCGAGGAGGAATACTAGCCGATTACCGGCTCCGTTTTATCACATGATCAGCTGTCATTGGCTGACAGCTGATCACGTGATAAGGGGTCGGGATCGACCCCTTACACGGATCGGTGATCAGGCGAGTCTCACGGACTCGCCGATCACAGAGCGCGCCGCGCGAGCCCCTCAGGGGGCGCGCAGGCCGCTCGTAACCAGGACTACGTCAATAGACGTAGTCCCGGAAATGTGGGTCCGCGCTATTGCCGTCATTTTGCAATAGCGCGGATCCCAAGTGGTTAATCTCTCCACTTCAGCGCTAGTACCTCGTCAGTCGGCATACTGGCCATTTCACCCTGTTTTAATTTCTTGGTGACCAATAACTGTGGGAAGCCTCTGCGGTTGGTCCGTGCTGTCCCACAGGCCACAGTCTGCTTTAGGTACAGATGGCGGAAAAGTGGGAGACTTGTGTAAAAATGGTCTACATATAGGTGGTAACCTTTTCCAAGCAATGGTTGGATCAGCTGCCAGACAATTTTGCCACTTGTTCCCATGTAGGTAGGGCATCCAGGGGGATTTAGCTGTCGGTCTTTTCCCTCATAAATTATAAAGTCATATGTGTAACCCGTGGCCCTGTCACACGCCTTATAAAATTTTACCCCACGTCTGGCTCTTTTACTGGGCATGTATTGTTGTATTCCAAGTTGTCCAGTGAAGTGTAATAGGGATTCATCCACACAAATATTTTTATCAGGGGGTAAACATCTGCTTGAAACTGGCGGAAAAAAAAATTGATTAGGGGCCGAATTTTGAATAATTTATCGTAACTGGGATGATTTCGAGGGAGGCATTGGGCATTGTTATTGAAATGTAAAAATCTCATGATCATCTCATAACGGTTTCTGGGCATAATTGATGAATAGACCGGCATGTGGTGGACAGGTTGGGTAGACCAGTAGGAATGGACTTCATTTTTTTTTTGTCAGCCCCACGTTGAGGGTTAGGCCAAGGAAAATTTTAAATTCTTCCACGGTGAGGGGTTTCCAAACAAAAGGACAGGCATAGGAAGAACTTGGATTGTTGGCTATACGTTGGCTGGCATATAGATTACATTGCTCCACAATGTCGGTTAGGAGATCATTGGTAAAAAAATAAATGAAAATAATAAAGTGGGGTTACATTTTCCGTCTGTATTTGAGGGCCTGGCTGGGATGTAAAAAGGGGAATTACAGGTTCTACTGACATATCGGGCAGCCATGTTGGATACAGTAGAACATCTGGAAGGCTAGTATGGGCACTGCCTCGTTGATGGGATGCTCCGTTGCTAGCATCTGGCCTATCTCCTAGGAAGGTTGCAGAACTGCTGGTGGATGCCTGCCTATCCCGGAGTGCTGCGCTGCTGGTGGATGTCTGCGCCTGCTCATTTCTCCCTTTTCTCCTTGTTAGGATTCTATCTTCCACAGTTTCCATCTCGGAGCCACTGCTTTCCACTGGCTCATAATCGATATCCGAGTCTGACGGAAAGAGTTCCCCGCTACTCTCGTCCGACATAGAGATCAGAGTATCTGGAAAGCCTCCTCTGTGCTGTACGAACTTTTAGTCATGTTGATGGGCAGATGTCGGATGGCGGGCAGCAGATGTCAGATGGCGGGCGTCAGATGTGCCTGATGGCGGGCGTCAAATGTGCCTGATGGCGGACGGAAGATGTGCCAGATGTTGGCGGGAGGCAAATGTGTATGATGGCAGGTGTCAGATGTGCCTTATGATGGTGGGCAGATGTGCCTTATGGTGGCGGGCAGATGCGCCTGGTGATGGCGGGCATACGCGCCTGGTGATGGCGGGCAGACGCGCCTGGTGATGGCAGGCAGACGCGCCTGGTGATGGCAGGCAGACGCGCCTGGTGATGGTGGTTAGATGCGCCTGATGATGGCGGGCTGATGTGCCCGCTGTTGGTGGACAGATGTGCCCGCTGTTCTGTATGACAGGTGTTTTTGGGACACTGTGTTTTTGGGGACACTGTTTTGGGGGGACACTAGCTGGGTGATCAGTGGGTAAACAGCGGACAAACAGCTATAAACTCACTGATCTTCCTGGCTGCAGCACAGATCTCTCTTCCTCTCCTCACTGACAGGCTCTGTGTGAGGTGAGGAAGAGATGAGAGCAGTTGCAACCGCTCTCTATTTACATTACATGACGACTGTGATTGGACACAGTCGTCATGTGATCAGGAGGGCCAATCACATGGCCCTCCTGTTGTATACTGCTCTGCAGTCTCCGGGGGTCACAGGCAGATCGGGATTGCGGCGGCGCGGTCACCTGTTATCTGCCACCCATCCTCCTTTGTTTACCTTACGATGGCTGTGATTAGACACAGCCATCGTGTGGATCAGGAGGGCAAATTACATTGCCCTCCTGCCGATCTGAGATGCGGCGTGTGCGGGGAACACGCGCGCATCGGGATCGCGCAGCTGCGCGGGAGCGCGCCCGCATGATCCCGCTACTTCTAACAGGACGTTCAGGAACGTAGGGTCAGAAGTAGAGAGCTCCCACCCGGCCGTTTATATACCACCAAAAGAAACCCGTCTCAAAAAAAAAAAAAATGTAGTTTGGGTACAGCATTGCATAATCGCGCAATTGTCATTGAAAGTGTGACAGCACTGAAAGCTGAAAATTGGCCTGGGCAGGAAGGGGGTGAAAGTGCCCAGTAGGCAAGTAGTTAGTTCAAGTCCAGGGCGCTTTAAAATGGCCCAAGGGTGCAAAGTGGTTTAACCACTTAATAACCGCCCTATAGCCGAATGACAGCTTTAGGGCGGTTTCTTAACTGTGGGAGGCCGTCATATGACGTCCTCCCAGAATTCCGCCCCGGGGCGCGCACTCGAGAGCATCCGTGACCGCCGGGTCCACAGGACCCGGCGCATCACGGATCACGGTAAACGGCCGCTCGTCGCGGCCGTTTACCACGTGATCGCTCCGTCAAATGACGGAGTGATCACTTGTAAACAAACCGGCGTCATGTTATGACGCCGGTTCCTCCCTCCCCCTCTCTGTACCGATCGGAACAGCGGAGGGGGAGGAGATCGGTGTCAGCAGCGATGTGGGCTGCATCTGCAGTGCCCACATCGCTGCTCACCGAAAATTAACCCCTCAATTCCCTGCAAATACTCTGCAATACCCTGCCATTACTCTGCATTACTCTGCAATACCCTGCATTACCCTGCAATACCCTGCATTACCCTGCAATACCCTGCAATACTCTGCAATACTCTGCAATACCCTGCATTACCCTGCATTACCCTGCATTACCCTGCAATACCCTGCAATACCCTGCAATACTCTGCAATACTCTGCAATACTCTGCAATACTCTGCAATACTCTGCAATACCCTGCCATTACTCTGCATTACCCTGCATTACCCTGCAATACCCTGCAATACCCTGCAATACCCTGCAATACTCTGCAATACCCTGCAATACTCTGCAATACCCTGCAACGCTCTGCAACACCCGCCAATACCCTGCAACACTCTGCAATGCTCTGCAACACCCACCAATACCCTGCAACACTCTGCAATGCTCTGCAACACCCGCCAATACCGTGCAACACTCTGCAATGCTCTGCAACACCCTCCAATATCCTGCAATGCTCTGCAACGCAATACTCTGCAACGCCATACTCTGAGATACCCAGCCATACTCTGATATACCCAGCCATACCCAGCCATAGTCGGTGATACCCTGCAATACCCAGCCATAGACACCCCCCCCCCCTCCCGCCGCCCTCCGGTGCTTTTACCGACTCGCCAATACTATCAAATCCAGAATCTTTTTTTTTTTTTCAGGCTTCCCAGCTTAGAGGTGAGATGCGGGGTCTTATTGACCCCACATCTCACTGTAAAGAGGACCTGTCATGCCATATTCCTATTACAAGGGATGTTTACATTCCTTGTAATAGGAATAAAAGTGATCAAAAAATTTATTTTTGGGGAAAAAAATGTCAAACTAAAATAAATAAAGTAAAATGAACAATAAAATTATTATTTTTTTTTTTTAAAGCGCCCCTGTCCCCATGTGCTCGTATGCAGAAGCGAACGCATACATAAGTCCCGCCCACATATGAAAACGGTGTTATAACCACACATGTGAGGTATCGCTGCGTACGTTGGAGCGAGAGCAATAATTCTAGCCCTAGACCTCCTCTGTAACTCAAAACATATAACCAGTAAAAAAAAAATTAAATCGTCGCCTATGGGGATTTTTAAGTAGCGACGTTTGGCGCCATTCCACGAGCCTGTGCAATTTTGAAGAGTGACATGTTAGGTATCGATTTACTCGGTGTAACTTCATCTTTCACATTATGCAAAAATTGGGCTAACTTTACTGTGTTTTTTTTTTTTTTTTAAGCACAAAACTGTTTTTTTTCCAAAAAAAAGCATTCGAAAAATTGCTGCGCAAATATCGTGCGAGATAAAAAGTTGCAACGACCACCATTGTATTCTCCAGGGTGTTTGCTAAAAAAACATATATAATGTTTTGGGATTCGATGTAATTTTCTAGCAAATAAATGATGATTTTTACATGTAGGAGAGAAATGTCAGAATTGTCCTGGGTGCTCCAGAACGCCTGATGGCGATCCCTGCATGTTGGGCCTCTGTATGTGGCCGCACTGTGTAAAAGTCTCACACATGTGGTATCGCCGTACACGGGAGTAATAGCAGAATGTGTTTTGGGGTGTAATTTGTGGTATGCATATGCTGTGTGAGAAATAAACTGATAATATGACAATTTTGTGAAAAAAAATAAAAAAAAGTAAAAAAAATCTTGATTTTGCAAAGAATTGTGGGAAAAAATTACAACTTCAAAAAACTCATCATGCCTCTTACTAAATACCTTGGAATGTCTTCTTTCCAAAAAGGGGTCATTTGGGGGGTATTTGTACTTTTCTGGCATGTTAGGGTCTCAAGAATTGAAATAGGCCGTCAGTACTTCAGGTGTGATCAATTTTCAGATATTGGCACCATAGCTTGTGGACTCTATAACTTTCACAAAGACCAAATAATATCCACCAATTTGTACTTATTTTTACCAAAGATATGTAGTGGTATACATTTTGGCCAAAATTTATGAAGAAAAAATTACTAATCTGCTAAATTTTATAACAGAAATGAAGAAAAATTCATTTTTTTACAGAATTTTCTGTATTTTTTCTTTTATAGCACAAAAAATAAAAAACCCAGCGGTGATTAAATACCACCAAAAGAAAGCTCCATTTGTGTGAAAAAAAGGACAAAAATTTCATATAGGTCCAGTGTTGCATGACTGAGTAATTGTCATTCAAAATGTGAGAGCACCGAAAGCTGAAAATTGGTCTGGTTATTAAGGGTGTTTAAGTGCCCAGTGGTCAAGTGGTTAAATAGATGATTTTCTTTCCACAATTACTACTACCAGGGAACAAAGTGGAAAGAAGAAAACAAAAAAAAACAAATCAGATTAACTATTTTCTTTTCAAGGCAACATGACACACATACCGTGTGCATACCTTCCGTGCATCCCCATGTATGTCAATTGGGACATAGCGGCTGCATGTACATACAGTAGGTATAAAACGTCTACACACATCTGTTAGAATGTCTGTTTTCTGTGATGTAAAAAAATTTGACAAAGATAAATAATTTCAGATCTTTTTCCACCTTTAATGTGACCTAAAAACTGTACAACTCAATTGAAAAACAAACTGAAATATTTTAGGTGTAGGGAAGTAAAAATAAAATAATATGGTTGCATAAGTGTGCACACCCGTAAACGAATACTTTGTTGAAGCACCTTTTGATTTTATTACAGCACTCGGTCTTTTTGGGTATGAGTCTATCAGCATGGCACATCTTGACTTGGCAATATTTGCCCACTCTTCTTTGCACAAACACTCCAAATCTGTCAGATTGCGAGGGCATCTCCTGTGCACAGCCCTCTTTAGATCAACCCACAGATTATTCAATCAGATTCAGGTCTGGGCTCTGGCTGGGCCATTCCAAAACATTAATCTTCTTCTGGTGAAGCCATTCCTTTGTCGATTTGGATGAATACTTTGGGTCTTTGTCATGCTGAAAGATGAAGTTCCTCTTCATGTTCCTCTTTCTAGCAGAAGCCTGAAGCTTTTGTGCCAATATTGACTGGTATTTGGAACTGTTCATAATTCCCTCTACCTTGACCAAGGCCCCTGGCCCAGCTGAAGAAAAACAGCCCCAAAGCATGATGCAGCCTGACCACCATGCTTCACGGTTGGTATGAGGTTCTTTTGGTGATGTGCAGTGTTTTTGCACCAAACATATCTTTTGGAATTTTGGCCAAAAAGTTCAACTTCGCTTTCATCAGACCGTAAGACATTTTCTAACATGCTTTTGGGAGGCTTCGGATGTGTTTTTGCAAAATTTAGCCGGGCTTGGATTATTTTCTTTGTAAGAAAAGGCTTCCGTCTTGCCACTCTACCCCAAAGCCCAAAACATATGAAGAATACAGGAGATTGTTGTCACGTGTACCACACAGCCAGTACTTGCCAGATATTCCTGCAGCTCCTTTAATGTTGCTGTAGGCCTCTTGGCAGCCTCCCTGACCAGTTTTCTTCTCGTCTTTTTCATCAATTTTGGAGGGACGTCCAGTTCTTGGTAATGTCACTGGAGTGGCATATTTTCTCCCCTTGATGATGACTGTCTTCACTGTGTTCCATGGTATATCTAATGCCTTGGAAACTATTTTGTACCCATCTCCTGACTGATAGCTTTTAACCTTTGATGCTTTGGAAGCTCTCTTCAGACCATGGCTTTTGCTGTAGGATGCGACTAAGAAAATGTCAGGAAAGACCTACTAGAACAGCTGAACTTTATTTGGGGTTAATCAGAGGCACTTTAAATGATGGCAGGTGTGCACTGACTGCTATTTAACATGAGTTTGAATGTGATTGCTTAATTCTGAACACAGCTACATCCCCAGTTATAAGAGGGTGTGCACACTTATGCAACCACATCATTTTAGTTTTTTTTTTAGTTTTACCTCCCCCCCCTAAAATATTTCAGTTTGTTTTTCAACTGAGTTGTATAGTTTATAAGTCATATTAAAGGTGGAAAAGTTTTGAAATGATTTATCTTTGTCTCGTTTATTTATATCACAGAGACATGTTAACAGGGTTGTGGAGACTTTTTATACCCACTATACATCTCCTTTACTCCATTGTTGGGGATTAGAAGAGACGGAAAAGGAAGCAGATTTTTTTTTATTTTTTTTAACCATTATGAATAAACAGCACTGAGTCTAACAACGTTTGAAGCTGTTTGGTTTTTCTCTGCCCGGCATCAGATATTTGTTGTCAGAAGCTGTCCAGGCCCTGACCACATGACACAGGAAACCAGTGACCTATGGCGTGCAAAGAAAACCAACCAGCGCTACCCAAAGCTGGAGGCCTTGGAGTTTCCCGACAGTGCTGGCAAAATAGCTGACCGGTGGTGGTTTCCAGAGTGTGGCCCCCCCCATGACAGTCAGCAGCATGGGTCAAGTGTAGACTGTTTTTGTGTAAAAGTGTAAAATGTCTTTAACCTTTTTGCTGCCAGGCTCCACTTTTAAACTCAGCTGGCAGGAACATTTTTGCAATTTTTCCATTGCTTATTTGTTTTTCCCTTACGCCTTTTAGAGTTTGTAAAAGACTCCCCAAACCATATATTTTCTAAAAGCACATGACCGGTAGAATAAAAAAAGGTGCTACTGATTTTTAAGACCCTACAATATTTGCGCAAATGTTTATCAAAACAATATTTTTGCTAAAACCACACTAAAAGCATTATTAGGAGCTAAAAAGACAGCGCATTTTACTAAATTCCTACTAAATAGAGAAGTTGAACCCGTGTTGAGTTAATAAATAAATATTTATCAATTTTAATCTGCACTTTTTTTGCAAAATTTTGAAAATCTAACACACATGAAAATGTAAATATCCACATTTCTCAAAAAATATGAAGGGTTTCATTTTTCACTTACAGCTTTCAGAGTTTGTAAAAGACCCCCACACCATGTATTTTCTGCAAGCACAAGGCCTGCAGAATAAATAGAAGATGCTACTGATTTTTAAGGTCCTGCGATATTTGCGCAAATGTTTATTAAAACAATATTTTTTCTAAAACTACACTAAAATCATTATTAGGGGATAAAAAGACAGCACATTTTACTAAATTCCTACTAAATATAGAAGCTGAACCCGTGTTGAGTTAATAAATAACAAATATTTATCAATTTTAATCTGTACTTTTTTGCAAAATCGAACGTACATGAAAATGTAAATATCCAAATTTCTCCAAAAATCCAAAGGGTTTCATTTTTCACTTACAGCTTTCAGAGTTTGTAAAAGACCCCCAAACCATATCATCTGCAAGCACGAAGCCTGTAGAATATTTATTAAGACGCTACTGATTTTGAAGGCCCTTCAATATTTGCACAAATGTTTATCAAAACAATATTTTTGCTAAAAATACACTAAAATCGTTATTAGCAGATACAAACACAGCACATTTTACGTGTTAAAAAAATAATAATTTTACATTTTAAATTGTTTGATTTTCACCATTGCATAGTCAAGTGACCATAAGCTTATAGCAGAAGGAGGAATGAGGTCCGTACGATGTACAGACCTGCCTAGCTGGAAGCAGTGCTGTAGGACTTGGCAGCGAAAGGGTTAAAGCAGTATTAAACCAAACCTTTATTATTTTACAGCTTACCAATTCTTAGATGCTATGGCTGCATTTGTTTTCTTTTTTTAGACTTTCTTTCTTCTATTTTCATCTGGTGACTCAGCCAGTAAGTTTTTCAAAAGCACAAGCTCTCCAGTAGAATGTATCAGTTTACATGGATGACACAAACCATTTAACACTGACAGGGGTGCTTACAGTGATCAACTTTTATTTATACATGTAAAACCTTTATCCCAAAGGGAAAATTTTGTGATTTTAAAGCATTAGCTGGAGATTGGCTTCAATTTGCTAGTGTATTTAAATTTGCTAGTACGTCTAACACTCCCCTCCAGACTGACAATGCTGATGTCCAAATATGCTCCCTGTGCTCCAGAGTGGGGGCACTCTAAAAGAAGAGGTGTGCTACTGACCAGATACCCAGGTGAAAACAGAGAGAGGGAAAAAAAGTGTAAAAAAAGAAAACTAATTCAGTCACCACATCTAACGATCGGTGAGCTGCAATATATAACATTTTTGGTTTTGGGTTTAATACCACTTTAAAGTGGAACTTTATGTGAAAGAAAAAAAAAATGAAGAAACAGGCAGACATACTATGTTTTTCTTGAATTAACTGCTTGCCAACCAGCCGCTGTCATTATACTGTGGCAGGTTGGAATGGCTGCATGAGTCGCCGTAGGTGTACGTTGGCCGCTTTAAGAGCTCTAGGGGCATGCGTGATGTCCGCAGGCGACCCGCAAATCGCTCCTCAGAGTGCCAGAATGGGGATCGGTCAATGTAAACATACAGATCCCCGTTCTGTCAGGGAAGTGGAGAGAGATCTGCTCTTCCTAGTGATCAGGAACAGCGATCTCTCTCCACTCCCTGTCAGTCCCCTCCCCCCACAGTTAGAAACACCTCCCTAGGGAACACTTAACCCCTCGATCTCCCCCTAGTGTTAGTGTTTTTTTTTTTAGCTCTGATCGCTGTATAAATGTCACTGGTCCCAAAAAATGTCAAATCTGTCTGCCACAATGTCGCAGTCCCACTAAAATTCGCTGATCACTGCGATTGCTAGTGGAAAAAAAAAAAAAGAATTATGATAAAAATGTCATAAATTTATCCCCTATTTTGTAGACGTTATAACTTTTGCGAAAACCAATCATTATACGCTTATTTTTATTTATTTTTACCAAAAATATGTAGAAGAATACGTATTGGCCTAAACTGAAGAAATTCTTTTTTTTTGGATATTATAGCAAAAAATATATATATATTTTTTTCAAAATCACTCTTTTCTTTATTTATAGCGCAAAAAATTAAAACCACAGAGGTGATCAAATACCACAAAAAGAAAGCTCTATTTGTGGGGGGGAAAAAAAAAAAGGACAGCAATTTTATTTGGGTGCAGCATCGCACGATTGTCAGTTAAAGCGACGCAGTGCTGTAATGCAAAAAATTACCTGGTCGTTATGGGGGCAAATCCTTCCGATCCTTAAAGCGGGAGTCCGCCGGGAGTCCGCGTTTTTTTTTTTTTTAAAAGCCAGCAGCTACAAATACTGCAGCTGCTGACTTTTAAAATAGTGACACTTACCTGTCCAGCGCGCCCGCGATGTCGGCACCCGAAGCCGATCTCTAGATCGTCTCTCGGGTGCTGCCGCCGCCATCTTGGGTATGGGAATCAGGAAATGGAGCCTTTCGGCTTCATTTCCCGGTTCCCTCCTGCGCATGCGCGAGTCGTGCTGCGCAATAAGGACGGTCCCCGCTGCCTCTGGGATCTGTGTTTCCCAGCAGGCAGCGGGGCACTTGCGGAAAGGGGCGGGCACTTTTGCGGAAAGGGGTGTAATCTACGCCCCTTTCCGCAGAGAGCTATCCCGGAAGTGGGTGCAGATACCTGTACTGTACAGGTATCTGCACCCCCCCTCCCCCCTGAAAGGTGCCAATTGTGGCGCCGGAGGGGGGGGAGGGTTCCGATGAGCGGAAGGTCCACTTTAGGGTGGACCTCCGCTTTAAGTGGTTAAAACTCCATTACCTGCCTCTGTGTGCGTGAGCAGCTAAGTGACATTTATGCAATTTCAGGGATACCAAGATAAATTTCCTCGCATTCGCAGAAGTGACGTCATCTCGGATAGGGTAATTAAAATGTGTAAAAAGGTGTTAAATTATGGATAAAATGGGAATTTTATTTAAAAATAAATAAAATAAATAAACTTGATTGAAGTGACGTTGTATTCAAATCAAAGGTTACATCTTTGCTCTACATATGACCTTATTAATAAATAGTATGCAATGTAGCAATACAGAGTAATTGCCTCTCTAGCAATTTTTTTAAACTCCTTTACCTTTTTTTTTTCATGCAGTCTTCCAGTGGGTCTGGTGAAGTCATGGATGAAGCTCCCTCTTCTTCCTATGTTGGCAACAGGGGAGGATGTATTCTTCCTGTCAGCTGTCATTCTGCCCCAGGAGGATGCTGGAGCATAAGTAGAACTTTTTTTAAAAATATATATATATATTTTTTTTTTTTAACACCAGGATGAATTCAGGCTAAAATTTTAAAACATTTAGCTGGAGTTCCACTTTAAACCTGAATCAAGGCAGCCATGATAAATACTATTTAATTGAGGTATTGGATTATACCTACCGGCATTGGTATGGCAACTGGGGAGGAGACCAGGCCTCTGTTGGGGTTCCTCAAATGCCCACTGTGGTAAAATGGTTACATAGATATAATGTACACCTAGAGTTCCTATATAGAGTAGAATATTGGTGAACCTACTTGTCATTTATATGCTGGCTCCTCTAGTTTCGCAAAAAGTGCTGTGCATGTATTCCAAGGAAACGCTGTTTACAGCGGCTGAAGGCAAAAAATATACCTATATATAAAATATATAACAAGTACAGTGCATGTATTTTAAAGGAAACACTGCCTCTAGTGGCTGAATGCAAAATAATACCAACAAGCACTAAGGAAACACTGCCTCTGGTGGCTAAATACAAAATAATGGCAACAAGCACTGTGCATGTATTTTAAAGGAAACACCGCCCCTAGTGGTTGTATACAAAAATAATAGCAACAAGCATTGTGCAAGTATTCTAAAAAAAACACTGTCCTTAGTGGATAAATGCAGAATAATACCAACAAAAACCTGCATATATTCAAAGGAAACACTGCCCATAGTGGCTGAAGGTGAAAATATACCAGCAAGCACAGTGCATGTATTTTAAGGAAACACTGCCCCTAGTGGATGAATGCAAAATAATACCAACAAGCACTGTGCATGTATTCCAAAGGAAAGACTGCCTCTGGTGGCTGAATACAAAATAATACCAACATGCACTGTGCATGTATTCTAAGGAAACACTACCTTTAGTGCAGGGGTCTCAAACTGGCGGCCCTCCAGCTGTTGTCCCATCATGCCTCTGCCTGTGGGAGTCATGCTTGTAACTGTCAGCCTTGCAATGCCTCATGGGACTTGTAGTTTTGCAACAGCTGGAGGGCCGCCAGTTTGAGACCCCTGCTTTAGTGACTGTATACAAAACAATAGCAACAAGCACAGTGCATGAATTTTAAGGAAACACTGCCCCTAGTGGCTGAATGCAAAATAATACCAACAAGCACTAAAGGAAACACTGCCTCTGGTGGCTAAATACAAAATAATGGCAACAAGCACTGTGCATGTATTTTAAGGAAACACTGCCTCTAGTGGTTGTATACAAAAATAATAGCAAAAAGCATTGTGCAAGTATTCTAAGAAAATACTGCCTTTACTGGCTGTATACAAAATAATAGCAACAACCACAGTGCATGAATTTTAAGGAAACACTGCCCCTAGTGGCTGAATGCAAAATACCACCAACAAAGCACTGTGCATATATTCTAAGGAAACGCTGCCCTAGTGGCTGAATGCAAAATAATAGCAACAAGCACTGTGCATAGATTCTAAGGAAATGCTGCCCCTAGTGGCTGAATGCAAAATAATACCAACAAGCACTGTGCAATTATTCTAAGAAAACACTGTCCCTAGTGGATAAATGCAGAATACAAACAAGCACTGTACATGTATTTTAAAGAAATACTGCCCTTAGTGGCTGAATGCAAAATAACACATACGCACACACACACACACATATTTTATATAATTTTTTAATTGTTACGTTTATATAAAATATGTAATGAGCCAAAACGGTTTCAGTTTCACCATGGATGGTACAATATTATCATTTAGTAACACATTATGTCCTGGCTTATATACTTGTATGTATTGTGACACCATTTAAAGCACATCTACACCTATTTACAAAAATGTAATGCATGCAGCCTATCAGTCCTTAGGTGTGGCGACTGCATTCATTTTTATTTATATTTAATGCCCTTTCCCCCCCCCATTTTTTCCACCTGGTTGTCTTGCCAATAAACACACTTCCTTTTCTAGGGTGACAACGCTCACTCACGGCACTGTATCTCTGGAGGAGCAGCATTGTCATCCTAGAGCAGGAAGTGTGTTACCAGCAAGACAACTAGAACACCTCTCCCTCTTCTCATCTCTATGACATAGAAGGGAAGTGTTCTTCAGTACACAGATGATAGATAGCTGGGAAAGCTGATAACAATGTTTTAGATTTCAGTTCAGCTCAGGGAGAAACAAAAACCCACAAAACCAATGCAGCCACCACATCTAAAGATTGGTAAGCTGTAATACAAAATAAATCTTTGCAGTTTGGTTTAGATATACTTTAACCCCTGCCTGCCCAGCCTCAGCGTCCCTTTAGGTGGGTCTTTACATTTAGGGGGGGACGGGACAGACTTCCTAATCTGGTGACCAGTACGACTGGCCTTCACAGTGGTCACATGGTCAGGAGCCAATCCCACCACCTTACAATCATAATGAGAGATCAAGGGCGCACACTCTAGGGCGCACACTCAACAAAGAAACCTTGGCCATCTATGGATAATATGGCACGTGGGCATTAAAGCGTTATGTAGTTAAAGCCAAAACCCTGCCAAAATATTTAGAATCTCTGTCAGGTTTCTACTGCTCTGTGGCCTCAATGAGGAGATCCACCCTCACATAGTAGGACAGTGCCACCAGAACTGAGGGCATAGAGGTAGCAGTAAGAAGAACTAAGGGGGTTTCATGTATTTGTACGAGAAAATTTGTTTTTGTTGTCGTTTCATCACGTCCCATACTACTGATCTTCCGTCTGTCCCTGGCTTCATAATTTTCATGGGCCTGGCAAAATCAAGAGTCAGGACTACAGAAGTCTGGTTGGAACTAGTGATCTACATACTTGTTACAGGCCAGTAACTCAAAGTACCAAATCCAGTCCAGTGCAACAGCAAAACAGTCAGTCAGCCAACTAACAATTTCCATGTAGTCATCCATTTCCTATAAAAGCATCTTGGTAACCGAGGTCGGCTCGCCATCTCTTCGCATCTACCAAAACCACGCCCGTTAGGAATGTCCAGTGTCTGGTCAATGCTAAGCCTCATAAGAGGCACGAGTAGGGATATCTTGGAAACGGTATGACGTCCTTTATATTGTCAACTCCCAGGATGCACTGCAGGTAGCGTTCAAATCCCATGCCAAAACCACCATGTGGAACAGGGCCGAATTTGCGCAAATCAAGGTACCTAATTAAAGAGGAAAAAAAAAATGAAAAAACACAAACGTATGTCTGGTGCACCATTATACCCAACTAAATGTGAACTTCACAAAGCCTTGTTGGTGTGTTATTTAAGAAACCAGAGCCAACGCGTTTTGGAGACTTTGACTCCACCCCTTCATCAGGTCTGGAATACAAACACACAAAAAGAGATCTTCTAAACATTACTGCGATACAGAATTTTATAAAGTAAGGAATAAAATAAAGTACTGATAAGGGCATGAAATGCCCTTACTGAGATCCGGTCTTGTTCCTTTGTTTTTAAAATCCTGTAGCACAATAATGTACAGTGGGGACAGAAATTATTCAGACCCCCTTAAATTTTTCACTCTTTGTTATATTGCAGCCATTTGCTAATATCATTTAACCACTTGCCGACCAGCGTGCGCCGATGTACGTAGACAGAATGGCACGGGCAGGCAAATGGGCGTAGATGTACGTACCTTTTAATTTGCCGCCCTGCCATCGGGAGCACGCCGCCGCCGGCGCGCTCCCGTGCTGGTCGGGACCCCCGTGAGTCCGGTCGCGGGACCCGCGGACTCGATCGCCGCGGGCATACCCGCGATCGTCTCACGGAGCGGCCGAATGAAGAAATGCCGTTGTAAACAGCATTTCTCCATTCTGCCTAGCAACTAGTGACGCTGATCTCTGCTCCATGTGATTGGAGCAGAGATCAGTGTTCACTAAATGAAAGCCCAACCCCCCCACAGTTAGTAACACACCCCTAGGAACACTTAACCCCTACACTGCCACCCACTGGTTAACCCCTTCACTGCCAGTGTCATTTACACAGGAATCACTGCATTTATATAGCAGTGATTACTGTATAAATGACAATGGTCCCAAAAATGTGTCAAAAATGTCCGATGTGTCCCCCACAATGTCGCAGTCACAATAAAAATCGCTGATCGCCGCCATTACTAGTAAAAAAAAAATTATAAAAAATTATTAATAAAAATGCTATAAAACTATCCCTATTTTGTAAACGCTATAACTTTTGCGCAAACCAATCAATAATCGCTTATTTACCAAATAACCATAACCATATTTACCAAAAATATGTAGAAGAATACGTATCGGCCTAAAGTGAGGGAAAAAAATGTTTTTTTTATATATTTTTGGGGGATATTTATTATAACAAAAAGTAAAAAATAATGCGTTTTTTTCAAAATTGTCGCTCTATTTTTGTTTATAGCGCAAAAAATAAAAAACCACAGGGGTGATCAAATACCACCAAAAGAAAGCTCTATTTGTGGGGAAAAAAAGGACGTCAATTTTGTTTTGGAGCCACGTCGCATGACCGCGCAATTGTCAGTTAAAGCGACGCAGTGCCGAATCGCAAAAAGTGGTCTGGTCTTTGACCAGCAAAATGGTCTGGTTTGAAAGTGGTTAAGTTAAATTTTTTCCTCATTAACGTACACACAGCACTCCATATTGACAAAAAAAAAAACACAGAATTGTTGACATTTTTGCAGATTTATTAAAAAAGAAAAACTGAAATATCACATGGTCCTAAGTATTCAGACCCTTTCCTCAGTATTTAGTAGAAGCCCCCTTTTAATCGAATACAGCCATGAGTCTTTTTGGAAAAGATGCAACAAGTTTTTCACACCTGGAATTGGGGATCCTCGGCCATTCCTCCTTGAAGATCCTCTCCAGTTCTGTCAGGTTGGATGGTAAGCGTTGGTGGACGGCCATTTTTAGGTCTCTCCAGAGATGCTCAATTGGGTTTAAGTCCGGGCTCTGGCTGGGCCATTTAAGAACAATCACGGAGTTGTTGTGAAGCCACTCCTTCGTTAATTTTAGCTGTGTGCTTAGGGTCATTGTCTTGTTTGAAGGTAAACCTTTGGCCCAGTCTGAGGTCCTGAGCACTCTGGAGACGGTTTTCGTCCAGGATATCCCTGTACTTGGCCGCATTCTTCTTTCCCTCGATTGCAACCAGTCATCCTGTCCCTACAGCTGAAAAACACCCCATAGCATGTGCTGCCACCACCGTGCTTCACTGTTGGGACTGTATTGGACAGGTGATGAGCAGTGCCTGGTTTTCTCCACACATACCGCTTAGAATTAAGGCCAAAAAGTTCTATCTTGGTCTCATCAGACCAGAGAATCTTATTTCTCACCATCTTGGAGTCTTTCAGGTGTTTTTTTTCAGCAAACTCCATGCAGGCTTTCATGTGCCATGCACTGAGGAGAGGTTCTGTTGGGCCACTCTGCCATAAAGCCCCGACTGGTGGAAGGCCGCAGTGATGGTTGACTTTCTACAACTTTCTCCCATCTCCCGACTGCATCTCTGGAGCTCAGCCACAGTGATCTTTGGGTTCTTCTTTACCTCTCTCACCAAGTCTCTTCTCCCCCGATAGCTCAGTTTGGCTGGACGGCCCCTCTAGGAAGGGTTCTGGTCGTCCTAAAGGTCTTCCATTTAAGGATTATGGAGGCCACTGTGCTCTTAGGAACCCTAAGTGCAGCAGAATTTTTTTTGCAACCTTGGCCACATCTGTGCCTTGCCACAATTCTGTCTCTGAGCTCTTCAGGCAGTTCCTTTGACCTCATGATTCTCATTTGCTCCGACATGCACTGTGAGCCGTAAGGTCCTATATAGACAGGTGTGTGGCTTTCCTAATCAAGTCTAATCAGTATAATCAAACACAGCTGGACTCAAAAGAAAGTGTAGAACCATCTCAAGGATGATCAGAAGAAATGGACAGCACCTGAGTTAAATATATGAGTGTCACAGCAAAGGGTCTGAATACTTAGGTCCATGTGATATTTCAGTTTTTCTTTTTTAATAAATCTGCAAAAATGTCAACAATTCTGTGTTTTTCTGTCAATATGGGGTGCTGTGTGTACATTAATCGGGAAAAAAAATGAAATTAAATGATTTTAGCAAATGGCTGCAATATAACAAGGAGTGAAAAATTTAAGGGGGTCTGAATACTTTACTGTATACAAGATATTCCAATTCACACAAAATTATATCTGGTGCACTATTATATCCAAGTTAAATAATAACTTATAAAGATTTTTGAGATACTGTATTTAACCACCAGGCCATAGCCGAATGACGGCTACAGCACGGCTCGATAACTCTGGGAGGGCGTACATTGACGTCCTCCCAGAATGGCGAGCACACGGGAGTACCCGTGACGGGCAGGGTGCAGAGCACAACTAAGTATTGAAATTGAATAGAGGAAAATTAAGATTTGATAGAATAGATAGATCAAACACGTTATTGATTTTATACAATTTTTCGTTAAAAAAAAAAAAAAAAAAAAAAAAACAACAAAGGGCAGATTGATGGACCACTTGTTCTTTTTCTACCGCCACTTTTCTGCGTTTCTATGTAAAAGATGTAATGTGCTCAGTCTGCCTGCTGTACAATATGGCCTAGAAATGTGAGATATATCAAACTGATTGTTTATTATCGTTTACATTTGGGTAGACGCTTGTTACGAATGTACTTTTATCATATCAGGACTTATAGGAACAAATTCTAGTTGCTGACTTATGCATTTGAAATAAAATAAGAGTTGCACCGAGTTCTCTACAACTATCCATCCCGCGTAGTTTGAGGTTCATCGGATCCCATTATTATCACCTCACCCTCCCCTTATCGTAAAAATAAAGAATAGGAACGCTTAGAAGTTCTGTCGGGTTTTAATTGTGGTCCTCGGTGGGGAGATTCAATCTACTAATTGTCCCGATATAAGAAGTGAAGGTAAATCCAAAATGTTACAGCTTTCACAAAATGAGACGTGAACTCTTCTACAAGGGGCGCTGGTGCTGCGTCACCGGTCTCTCACTCTGGGGAGATTTCTATTCGCTACCTGCTGTGTCTCCGGGACTTCGGAAGTATAGGGATATTATCCCAGGAAGATACAAAGAAAACTCAGATTGGGGTTTTAATATTTCTATACTTTATCTATAGTATTAAAAAAATCTTTAAAGACACTAAGTTCATCTCACTATAATCTGCTTGGCTAAGCTTTCTCCTCCAACTACGATAGGTAGGCAGGTCTGTAATGGGGGGGGGGGGGGGGGGAGCATTTGCGTTTTGTGTTTAATGTAAAAGCTGTAATTATGCAAAGGAAGGGAGGGGGGCACAAACATACTCTGAGGGAAAAAAGTATTTGATCGCCTGCTGATTTTGTACGTTTGCCCACTGACAAATAAATTACCAGTCTATAATTTTAATGGTAGGTTTACTTTAACAGTGAGAGACAGAATAACACAAATATCCAGAAAAATGCATTTCAAAAAAGTTATAAATTGATTTGCATTTTAATTAGTGAAAAAAGAACTTGATCCCCTATCAATCAGCAAGATATTCTATCTTCTATACAGGTAACAAGCTGAGATTAGGAGTACTCTTTTAAGGCCGGGTTCACACTGGTACGACACGAGTCTTACCGCTTTGGATCCGACTTTGCCCTGCGACTTATAGTCTGACATGCGTCCCACTTCAATGAACAGGCATCCAACTTTGATCTCGGACAATACCAGGCACTGTGTCTGGTATGAATCTTTAGTGGGAAAAAACAGCATGGGTTCCCCCTCCAAGAGCATACCAGGCCCTTAGGTCTGGTATGGATTTTAAGGGGAACCCCCCACGCCATTTTTTTGTCCCCCCCAAAATCTATACTAAACCCTTATCAGAGCACACAGCCCGGCAGGTCAAAAAAAGGGGGTAGGGATGAGCGAGCACCCCCCTACTGAACCGTACTAGGCCATAAGCCCTCAACATGGGGGGGTGGGTGCTTTGGGGAAAAGCACCTTGTCCCCATGTTGACAAGAATAATGGCGTCTTCCCAACAACCCTGGCCACTGGTTGTCGGGGTCTGTGGGCAGGGGGGGGTTATCAGAATTGGGAAGCCCCCTTTAACAAGGGAGCCCCCAGATCCCGGCCCCCCACCCTATGTGATCGAGTATGGGGTACTTTGTACTCCATACTCATACTTAAGCGACGCCGGAGCTGCCTTAATAAATTACTTTAAAAACATGTGTAATGTGTTTTATTTTTTATTTTTAGGTGAATGGATAGGGGTACAAGGTAACCCATACTCATTCACATAGGGTGGGGGCCAGGATCTGGGGACTCCCCTTGTTAAATGGGGCTTCCAGATTCCGATAAGCTCCGTGCCCGCAGACCCCGTCAACCAACGGCCAGGGTTGTCGGGAAGAGGCCTTTGTCCTCATCAACATGGGGACAAGGTGCTTTGCGGGGGGGGGGGGGGGGGGCGGAGGGCCCTCCCTGGCCCAAAGCCCCCCCCCCCCCATGTTGAGGGCATGCGACCTGGTACGGTTCAGGAGGGGGGGGGGGTGCTCGCTTGTCCCCATCCCCTTTCCTGACCTGCCGGGCTGTGTGCTTGGATAAGAGTCTGGTATGGATATTGGGGGCAAAGGTTCTGGTATGATCTTGGAGGGGGGACCCACGCCAGTTTAAAAAAAATAAAATAAATTGCATGGAGTGTCCCTTTCGAGATCATCAGAGCACAAGTCGCATGCCAAAGTCGGATCAGTCAAGATGGCGATCCAACTTTGATTCGACTTCAGTAATAATCAATGGGTTGAAGTAGGCTCAAAGTCGGACCAAAGTAGTACAGGGAGCATTTTCAAAGTCGGACCAGTTAAGATGGCTCCCATAGGGAAACATTGATTTTCACACGTCATGCGACCTGAGCTCCCAATGTTGGAGCGTTTGTCATAGTGTGACCTAAAGGGAGTGCTCCTAATGTCAGCTTGTTATCGGTATAAAAGACACCTGTCCACAGAAGCAGTCAGATTCCAATCTCTCCACCAAGGCCAAGACCAAAGAGCTGTCCAAGGGTGTCAGGGACAAGATTGTAGACCTACACACACGCTGGAAAGGGCTTCAAGACCATCGCCAAGCAGCTGGGTGAGAGGGTGACAACAGTTGGTAAGATTGGAAGAAACACAAAATAACTGTCATTCTCCCTCGGGCTGAGGCTCCATGCAAGATCTTACCTTGAGGAGTTTTAATGATCATGGGAATGGTGAGGAATCAGCCCAGAACTACACAGGAGAATCTTGTCAATGATCTCAAGGCAGCTGGGACCATAGTCACCAAGAAAGCAATTGGTAACACACAACGCCATGAAGGACTGAAATCCTGCAACATCCACAAGGTTCCCCTGTTTAAGAAAGCACACGTACAGGCCCGTCTGAAGTTTGCTAATGAACATCTGAATGATTCAGAGGAAAAGTGGGTGAAAGTATTGTGGTCTTTGACATAAACTCAACTCACCATGTAGGGAGGAGGAGGAATGCTGCCTATGACCCTAGGAACGCCATCCCCACCGTCAAACATGGAGGTGGAAACATCATGCTTTCGGGTGTTTTTCTGCTAAGGGGACAGGACAACTTCACCGCATCAAAAGGGTGATGGATGAGGCTATGCACCGTCAAATCTTTCGCGAGAACCTCATTCCCTCACCCAGGGCATTGAAAATTGGTCGTGGATGGGTATTTCAGCATGACAATGACCCAAAACACATGAACAAGGCAACAAAGGAGTGGAACAAGAAGAAGCACATTAAGGTCCTGGAGTGGCCTAGCCAGTCTCCAGACCTTAATCCCATAGAAAATATGTGGAGGGAGGTGAAGGTTCATTACCGAACATCAACCTTGAAACCTTAATGACTTGGAGAGGATCTGCAAAGAGGAGTGGGACAAAATCCCTCCCGAGGTGTGTGCAAACCTCATGGACAACTACTAGAAATGGTTGACCTCTGATTGTCAATAAGGGTTTTGCCACCAAGTACTAAGTCATGTTTTGCGAAGGAGTCAAATACTTATTTCACTCACTAAAATGCAAATCAATTTATAACTTTTTTTAAATGCGTTTTCTGGATATTTTTGTTGTTATTCTGTCTCTCACTGTTAAAATAAACCTACCATTAAAATTATAGAATGATCATTTCTTTGCCAGTGGGCAAACGTACAAAATCAGCAGGGGATCAAATACTTTTTTTCCCCCCTGACTGTACCGTGAACACTGATTCCCATGCAAGAGTGCTGCTAGACTCCATTGTGGAGTTTATCTCGTTTCAATTTCAATTCCTTTTTTTTTTGTTTAATCCCAGTTGTCATGTAGATAAAATTACAGATCTGACTGTTAAAAGCAGAACTAAACCAGATTTATAAAAGGCTGCGAGCAGGCCGACCTTTATTGAAGAAAAGACATGCTATGTCTCTTCTGCAATAACACACGCTATCAGAGGATGAACCACAGAAGAACTGGCATATCAGCCAAAACTGAACACGGCCACTCTAATGTGTGCAGAAATGCACACATTGTTTTAAGGGTGTTTGAGCGTACGGATGTGTGAACGCACATGCAATCGTGCACGCACAGCATGACAGATCTTGTTGCCTGGTGGCCTATTTAAAGCCAGCAGTCTGGTCCAGAATTTGTTGGAGGATCGTCAGCCCCCTCTGTTCCTGTTCTTCTGTGTTGCTGAATTCTTGGATTTCCCATTGCTGACCCAGCTTGCCCTTGGGCCTGTCTTGGCTTCTCTCCTGGTGCTGACCCAGCTTGCCCTTGGGCCTGTCTTGGTTTCTCTCCTGGTGCTGACCCAGCTTGCCCTTGGGCCTGTCTTGGCTTCTCTCCTGGTGCTGACCCAGCTTGCCCTTGGGCCTGTCTTGGCTTCTCTCCTGGTGCTGACCCAGCTTGCCCTTGGGCCTGTCTTGGCTTCTCTCCTGGTGCTGACCCAGCTTGCCCTTGGGCCTGTCTTGGCTTCTCCCCTGTCGCTGACCCGGCTTGCCCTTGGGCCTGTCTTGGCTTCTCTCCTGGCTCTGACCCAGCTTGCCCTTGGGCCTGTCTTGGCTTCTCTCCTGGTGCTGACCCAGCTTGCCCTTGGGCCTGTCTTGGCTTCTCCCCTGTCGCTGACCCGGCTTGCCCTTGGGCCTGTCTTGGCTTCTCTCCTGGCTCTGACCCTGGCTTGTTCTTACCGTCTGCCTCCTGTGAATGACCTCAGCATGCTTCTGTTCCTGACTGACCTCCTGTGCATGAACCTGGTTCTGGCTCCTGTCTCCACTTCCTGTTCTGCTCAATTGTCAAGATCCACCTGTACATCTAGAGTTACACCTGTCCTACTGGTAACTCTGCAGGGTCAAGACTTCACCTGCTTATCTAGAGCGTCTTCAACATTGTTGACACCGCTGCATTGTCCAATCCCTTTCTGGTGCCTCATCTACTCAGTTCTTCAGGCAACTCCGCAGCTGGCAACCTGTGCTTCTTTGGGCGCAGCACTTCCTGTCACCACCTTCAGGGTTTCTCTGTACTCAGCTGCAAGGGAAGCCCACTCATCACTTCGGCCTCCGACCAGGTACGCGACACACACTTACCTGCCTCCTCACAGTCTTCTACTGAATGTATACTCAGCTGCGCATGCGCAGCTAAGCGTATATTCTAGGCACATTCTGGCTGTGCTGGAATGACTGACTTCCATGAGCATGTGTAGAATGATGTTTTCCCCCATTGACCAATCAAGAGGCTGAGAACCTGGCACTTGTAAGTAGCTGGGGAGAAGATGGCATCAGCTGGTGAAGGATGCAACTTCTGCAATCGCTGTAAGATGATGTTTCTCTTATATTTAGATCTGATCTAAATGAGATAAAATAAAGAGACATTCCCATGTGTCAATTTGTTTCCATATGGCCTAGATAGCCAATGTACACTCAACAGCCACTTTATTAGGTACACCTTGCTAGCACCGGGTTGGACCTCCTTCAGCCTTCAGAACGGCCTTAATTCTTCATGGCGTGGATTCAACAAGGTGTTTGAAACATTCCTCAGATTTTGCTCCATAGTGACATGATAACATCACGCAGTTGCTGCAGATTTGTTGGCTGCACATCCATGATGCCAATCTCTCGTTTCACCACATCCCAAAGGTGCTCTATTGCAGCAGTCATCAACCCTGTCCTCAGGGCCCACTAACAGGCCAGGTTTTATGTATTACCTTGGGGAGATGCAGACTAGAATACTGCAATCACTGAGCAGCAAATGATATCACCTGTGATGTATTTCAGTTATCTTGCAAACCTGGCCTGTTAGTGGGCCCTGAGGACAGGGTTGATAACCACTGCTCTATTGTACTGAGATCTGGTGAGTGTGGAGGCCATTGGAGGACAGGGACCTCATTGTCCAGTGGTGAGATGATTGGAGCTTTGTGACATGGAGCATTATCCTGCTGGAAGGAGCCATCAGAAGATGGGTGCACTGTAGTCATAAAGGGATGGACATGGTCAGCAACAATACTCAGGTAGGCTTTGACAATAAAAACGTAGCTCAATTGGTACTAAGGGGCCCAAAATGTGCCAGAAAAATATCCCCCACACCATCACACCACCACCAGCCTGAGCCGTTGCTACAAGGCAGGATGGATCCATGCTTTCATGTTGTTTATGCCAAATTCTGACCCTACCATCTGAATGTCGCAGCTGAAATCGAGACTCATCAGACCAGGCAATGTTTTTTCCAATCTTCTATTGTCCAATTTTAGGGATCCTGTGCGAATTGAAGCCTCAGTTTCCTATTCTTAGCTGACAGGAGTGGCACCTGAAGTGGTCTTCTGCTTTTGTAGCCCATCTGCTTCAAGGTTCGATGTGTTGTGTGTTCAGAGATGGTATTCTGCATACCTTGGTGGTAATGAGTGGTTATTTGAGTTACTGTTGCCTTTCTATCATCTCAAATGTCTGTCAATTCTCCTCCGACCTCAGCAAGGCATTTTTCGCCACACAACTGCCGCTCGCTGGATATTTTCTCTTTTTCTGACCATTCTCTATAAACCCTGAGAGATGGTTGTGCGAGAAAATCCCAGTAGATCAGCAGTTTTTGAAATACTCAGATCAGTCCATCCGGCACCAACAACCACGCCGCGTTCAAAGCCCCTCGAATCCCCATTCTTCCCTATTCTGATGCTTGGTTTGAACTTCAGCAAGTGGTCTTCACCACCTTTAGATGCCTAAATGCATTGAGCTGCTGCCATGTAATTGGCTGATTAGCAATTTGTGTTACCAAGTAACTGAACAGGTATAGCTAATAAAGTGGCCGGTGAGTGTGTGTTGTGGTAGAAGAAGTGGACTTGTGAGGTCCTTTTGGAATGACCTGTCTCTCTGGTCTCGAAACCTCTGCCCGGAAAGGCCAGGAAAGGTGTAAAATGCAGGTGCCACAATTTCTATGAGTGAATAGAAGGTGGTGAATGTTGAATTTTTTGTGTGGTTTTTTGAGAAACGTTTGTGGTCCTAAGGCGGATAGGTTTGCCTTCAGCGGATAGCCACAAATGGAAAAATGAATCTCCTGGGGCCTGGACCGAATGTGGCGTTATGGAGCGTTATCCTCTGAGGTGGAGCGGTGGTGTGGATCACAGTCATGGCATTCGAATGGACATACCATAAAGAAAAGGGTAAGATACATGACACCTACCTTTTCAATGCCACTGTCACAAGTGAGAAATTGCAACCTGAAGAAAGCCGTAATCTCAATCAAAGAGCAAGAAGAGACACTCATGAGTATCATGTTAAATTGGGTGAACCCTAATGATTCAGTTCTAGGGGAGTGCAATAGGCAAGGGGGGGAAGAGAGACTAAAAAGAGGGAAGAAATACAAAGCAAAGAATATCGATGATATGGATGGCAAGAATCCAGAAAGCCCCAACATTCCAGATTAGGTGACCTGGGTCTTTTAGGATCCTAACAATGCCTTAATCCCATGTATATGGAATGTGCAAATTTGTCTGCTACCCTTCAACGTATAAAATTAAAACTAGAAAAAATTAAATTAAAATACAAAAATTGAGCTCGGTGCTAAAATCCTGTACTCTACAATATACCATAAAGGTCCGTAAATAATATAATAAAATAAAAGGTCCGCAAACAATAGCAGCACTCACAAATACCTCAATACCTTGGTACGTAAACCGTAAATTTCTCTTAGGTGTGTTGCGGTATTGCATACCCATTAGAACAATCCCATGTTTTAATAAATCATAAGTAATAATAATAATAGCGCAATACCTTGGTATGTAAAAATAAAATTCCTTGAATGGACATGTGCACTATTATTTTTTTAATCAACGATTTTTCCATGATTTATTGAAGGCTGGGAGTGTTATAAAGGGTATGTAATAGTGCAACACACCTAAGAGGAATGGAATATAAAATAAAAACATTAATTAGAAAGAAAAAGGTTTGTAAAAAGTGGATAAAATACATTTACAAATATTTTTAATGCAAATTCAACAAAAGTGAAGTGATTCCGATCGGTCACTATAGGCTCTTGTAGTGCGCACTTAGTGCTTTAGCGCTTTGATGTGTTCACTAAAAAAGGATTAGTTGTGTTATGTCATTTCCACTTACCACTGGTACATGTCTGCCAGTCCCAACCTGTAAAAAATTAAATAAAATCAAAACACAAGAAAAATAAATGTAAAATTTTTTTTTTTTAAAGTACCAGAAACCCATTGGTTGGTCTATCAGAAATGGATATCTATGTTCTGGGTGACCACTTGAGGATGGAAACCACCTTCTTATGACTCCTCCTTTATGGTTCTGCCCGTCCAATCACAGAGCCTCCCCCCCAGTCCTATTTTCCATCAGGTAAAAATAATTTTTCTCAAAAAACAACCAGACTAAGTGGGTGGAGCTGAGAACACAAGCGCAGAATCTGGCTAGATAGAGCCCAATGAGATAAATTAGAGCGAGAGTTACCTCTGAAAAATCCTCCCAAAATAAAAATGTTACATTTTTGGGTAGACTGCCTCTGCCAGGTCTTGAGATAGCGAGAACAAATTTGGCGCACCATATGGTTTATGTCTCTATAAATAAGAGGATGCTTAGGGGGGTGTGTAAAAAGTCCACTAGTCCAAGTAAAAACATCAATAACGGCTAAAGGACAACTATCAGCTCATCCCTACATGCCAAGGTCCTAGGTGTAGTACTGGACTCTGAACTCTCCTTTAAGCCCCACGACCAATCACTGTCCAAATCTTGCAGCCTCAACCTCCGCAACATCTCCAAAATACGCCCCTTCCCAACCAATGACACAACAAAGCTCGTAATTCACTCCCTGGTCATCTCGCGCCTCGACTACTGCAACTCCCTCCTCATTGGCTTACCTCTACATCAGGGGTCTCAAACTGGTGGCCCTCCAGCTGTTGCAAAACTACAAGTCCCATCATGCCTCTGCCTGTGGGAGTCATGCTTGCAACTGTCAGGCTTGCAATGCCTCATGGGACTTGTAGTTTTGCAACAGCTGGAGGGCCGCTAGTTTGAGACCCCTGCTCTACATAGTCTATCACCTCTTCAATCCATCATGAATGCTGCTGCCAGACTCATCCACCGTACCAATCGCTCTGTGTCTGCTACTCCTCGCTGCCAATCCTTCCATTGGCTTCGGCTCACCCAACAAATTAAATTGAAAATACTAACCACTACTTACAAAACCAACTACATCACTAGCCTAGTCTCAAGATACCAATCTAATCATTCCCTTCGTTCCTCTCAAGACCACCTGCTCTCTAACCACCTCCTCCCATGCTCGCCCTCCAGGACTTTTCCAGAGCCTCTCCAATCCTATGCAACTCCTTACCCCAATCTATCAGATTATCTCCTACTCTATTAGCTTTTAGACGATCCCTGAAAACCCTCCTCTTCAGAGAAGCCTACCCTACCCACACCTAACAACTGTATTTTCACTTTGTCCATCTATCTGATCAACCCACACAGTTATTAGCTTTTGCTTAATATTTTAAAAAGTATAAATACTAAAAAAAAAATTGAAGAAGTCCCACCATTAGCTGAAAGAGCTGAACATTTTTTTTCAAAAATGATTTTTTTTTCCAAACATTATTATTATTATTTTTTTTTCCATGGGCTGGTCATAACGTTTTGGCTGATCATGGGGTGGTCATACTATTTTGGCTGATCATGGGGGGGGGGGGGGGGGTCATAATATTTTGGCTGATCATGGGGTGGTCCTAATATTTTGGCTGATAATGGGGGGGGGGGGGGGGGTAATAAATTATTTGGCTGATAATGGGGGGGGGGGTCATGTTTTGGCTGATCATGGGGGGGTTCATAATGTTTTGGCTGATCATGGGGGGGGTGTCATAATGTTTTAGCTGATCATGGGGGGGGGGGTCATAATGTTTTGGCTGAAGATGGGGAGGTAATAAGTTTGGCTGATGATGGGGGAGGTCATAAATGATTTGGCTGATCATGAGGGTGGACATAATGTTTTGGCTGATCATGGGGTTGTCAGCTTTTGTCACCTCCCACTCTAGTTTTGAACATTTTGCTATTCATTCCTATGGGACCAATTTCGCAGCAAAAAGGACGATATTTAGTGAACCATTTGGCGAAACGTTCCACAAAGTAATAGCACACCAATCGGGATCAATCCGCACGTTTCGGTATATTACTGTCTATGTAAAAGCTGTGGGAGGAGTTAGGGTGGTAAATTTGGCTATAATAAGAACAACAATATATATATGTGAGATAACAGTAAGTGGTCTTGCTATGCAAGAACACTTAATAATAAAGGAGGCAGCCATCCTCAGAGTTTGTCCAGGAACTCTGTAGAACATGTAGAAAAAGAGAAAAGGGGGAGGCGCCATCTAAGTGCAGTATTAGAATGCCAGCATTTGTTGTACAAGGTATAAAAACACTCCCAGGATGCAGAAATTGTACATGCTCATCAGTGTATAGTCAGTCCCCCAATCCCTGCAGGCTCCACAAACAGTCCAGAAGGCTGGGATGTGATGTAAGCAGGCTGGGACACCTTACAGTGCAGAGATGTCCACACTAACCAGCGTGGACCGCAGAAGCGGGAGGTGACATCACCGGAAGAGGCGGAAGTCGGGACCGAGACTGTCAAAGGTAAAGGCGTCGTCCTAATGAATGAATAACTTCTATAGCGCTACATATGCAAACTAAATCACCTCAGGGCGCTTTTGCCGCCAGTGTCCGTCTGGGTTTTCAGAAGAGATGGGTCTTGGGCTTCTTCCTGAAGGCTAGATAGTTTTCTTCGTAGCGGATGTCCGTGGGTAGAGCGTTCCATAGCCGTGGTCCTTGGCTTGAGTCAATGAGCTTGTACAATTTCTGCTTCCTGTAACGCCCCGTACACACAATCGGACTTTCCGACAACAAAACAGTGGATTTTTGTTCGAAGGTTGTTGGCTCCAACTTATCTTACATACACACGTCACACAAATGTTGGCCAACAATTACGAACTTGGGAACGCGGTGACGTACAAGCCGAGAAAAAGGAAAAATTAATAGCCAGTGCTGCTCCTTTTGCTTGATTCCGAGCATGTGTGAACTTTTGTGCGTTGGACTTGTGTACACACAATCTGACTTTATGGCAAAAAAAGTTTTGATGGTGGAAAATTTGAGAACCTGCTATCAAACATTTGTTGGTGGACAGCAAATGTTCAGTGAAGCATGCGCACGGTCGGACTTTCCGACAACAAGCTCACATCCAACATTGCCTGTCGGAAAACCCGACCGTGTGTACGCGCCATTGTTTTTATACCTTGTGCAATAAATACGGACATTCTAATACTACACTTTGGTGGCGCCTCTCCCTTTTTTTTTTTTTACCATGTCTTGAAAGCGAACCTTCATCCCAAACCAACATTCATTTTGCCCCGTCTCCTCCTCTCACATTTGGATAGTAATTAGAAAATCTGCTTTAATAGATTTTTTGTGGCTAGGGAAGAATGACATTAAAGTGGTTGTAAAGGCAGAAGGTTTTTTTTTATTTTAACCACTTCAGCCCCGGACCATTTTGCTGGCCAAAGACCAGAGCACTTTTTGTGATTCGGCACTGCGTCGCTTTAACTGACAATTGCGCGGTCGTGCGACGTGGCTCTCAAACAAAACTGACGTCCTTTTTTTCCCCAAAAATAGAGCTTTCTTTTGGTGGTATTTAATCACTCTGCGGTTTTTACCTTTTGCTCTACAAATAAAAAACAGAGCAACAATTTTGAAACAAAACGCATTATTTTTTACTTTTTGCTATAATAAATATCCCCCAAAAATATTTTAAAAATTATTTTTTTCCTCAGTTTAGGCCGATACATATTCTACATATTTTTGGTAAAAAAAAAAAAAAAAAAAGTAACCATATTGCTACACTTAGAGGCGCCTTGCTTCTCTTTTATACCCAGTTGTGACATGACGCTACTTGTATATCAAGACATCGCTTGTATATCAAGTCAAAATTTATTTTAAAATGTTGCTCGTCTTGCAAAGCGCTCTCAAACTAAGGTTTTACTGTACATAAATTATTATTTTTTTATTATTTTTTATAAATGCAACAAGTTCCCTTTAAAGCGGCACAAGTGTGAACAAGCCCCGTAGCAGACTGATCCTCGGCATACATCTGGGCCGGACGGTTCCTCTCATCTGCAGGAAGACTGTGCTGCCATGAAGTGGCTTTCTGTGCTATATTTATCTCCTCTTCCATTCATTTAATATACGTTTATTAGCTTCCCAAATCAGAGGCAGCTGATGAGCGTCACATGCGCTGTGTGCGCCATGCAGGAGGATTCCATTAGGGGACCAGCTGACGGGCCCTGTGCGCGCACACACACTTCCAGGGACACTTTATGAGAAAACTTGTGTCTGGAATCAGAGCCATAGAGGTGTGCAATCGGGGGGAAGATCTACAATTTGACCTGTGAGATGAGGGCACAGCATTTATTAGCCCTCTGAAGAGCGATCTGTGGTGGATCGCTTAATGGGGGGGGTTTGATGGGTGTTGAGGAGGTGACATGACACCTCTTTGCACCTATTTTAACCCTTAAAAGGCCGCACCACCACGTGACTGTGGCAATGCCCCTATCCGCTTGAATGGGTCACATTTGGCAGGCAGCGTTTGCGTGTTTCCGTTTCATCATTTAACCACTTAAAGCGGAGCTCCGCTTAATACCCCCCCCCAAAAAAAAAATAAAAATTAAATTCAGAAGCTTAAAATACTGCGGCTGCTGACTTTTAATATTTGGACACTTTCCTGTCCCAGGGTCCAGCGATGCGGGGGTATCGAAGCCCCACTCGTCTCTGCGGTACCTACATCGTCACTGTGGGCGCCCGGCTGTGGCTTCACAGCCGAGCACGCACTGCGCATGTGCGAGCCGCCGTGACTGGCCTGGCAATCATCTGCGACCTGTCACGTGTCCCAAAGATTGACAAGAGGGAGGGAGGAGAGGTGATTTCCCTTCCGGTGCCGCGGCACACTGAGGGGAAGTGGGAGCTGGGTGCCCCTAAAAAGAGAGTATCTGCCCCCCCCCCCCCCCCCAAAAAAATGACATGCCAAAATGTGGCATGTCAGGTGGTCACCTTCCCTTAAAGTGGAAGCCCCATTTTTGGGTGGAACTCAAGCTTTAAGGACCAGGCCTATTTCTGACACTTGTTGTTTACAAGTTAAAATCAGTTTATTTTTTGCTAGAAAATACTTAGAACCCCCAAACATTTTATATAGCGGTGCGGCTCCTGTTCTGGGACGCAGTCATATGACAGCCGGTCTTGCGCGCCCACGGCCACGGCGTGTTGCTAGGACACGGCGCGACCCCGATCTGTGTAAAGAGCTGCATCCGTGGCTCTTTAACCATGTGATCAGCTGTGTCCAATCACAGCCGGTCACATGTAAACATAGAGATGCCGGTAATCGGCTCTCCTCGCCTCACACTGACAGAGTGTGAGGAGAGGAGAGACGATCAGCGGCATCTCTTCACAGGGGGACATCTAGGGATGTAATCAGGGCACTGATCAATGACCCGATTACAATAAAGAAATATAGTGTAACAATACAGTGCCCACTAATGCCAGCATACAGTGCCCACCACTGCCACAAATCAGTGACCATTAGCCACACCAGTCAGTGCTGCCCCATCAATGCCCATCACTGCTGTCCATCAATGCCCATCAGTGTCGCCCATCAGTGCCCATCTGTACCGCCTATCCGTGCCCACCAGTGCTGCCTATCAGTGCCCACCAGTGCGGCATATTAGTGCCACCTCATCAGTGCCCACCAGTTCAGCTTATCAGTACCCATCGGTGCTGCCTCATCAGCGCACATCAGCGAAGGTGAAAAATTACTTAGTTACAGAATTTACTGACAGAAAAAAAGTAAAAAAAACTTTTTTTCCCCAAATTTTTGGTCTTTTTTTTTTATAAAAAATTTAAAACCCAGCAATGATTAAATACCACCAAAAGAAAGCTCTATTTGTGTGAAGAAAATTATATAAAAAAAATTGTTTGGGTACAGTGTAGCATGATGATAGGCGCAATTGTCATTCAAAGTGCAACAGTGCTGAAAGCTGAAAAATGCCCTGGGCAGGAAGGGGGATGTTAGTGCCTGGAAGGCAAGTGATTAAACTGACTTCTTCTGCAGATGGAAGTTCATCCCTTTGATCTGTAGCTGAAGAAACAAAGATACATAAAAGATACAATGTTTCTTTTCATCCGTTTCAGCAGCTGAGCAATGTTGTTGATAAACATTGCCTGGCTGCTTATTTTTTTTGACAACTCCAACTGTTTACACTTCAGCTGTCAACAGGGGAAGCCCACTGACAACTGAATGAGTCACTGGTTGTTAAAGCGGTTGTATACCCCCAGACCCCCCCCCCCCCCAAAAAAAAACCCTGTAAGGCAAAGGCACAATGAGCTAGTATGCATCGTATAGTAGCTCATTATAAAAAAAAACTCAGAATGGAGGTCCCCACATCGCACCTCCATCAACGCTGAGGGAGCTGACATTTTCCCCTCAGCGTTTCTTCCGGGTTCGCGGAAGTGACATCATCGCGGCTCTGGCCTCTCAAAGCGCTGGAGCCACGATGACGTCACTCCCCCGCATGGGAGTCCTCAGTTCCGGCAAGATATGGTGGACCTTCACTGCGCATGCGCTGCTGACGTCAGCGCCTGCATGCAGGGTGAATATCTCCTAAACCTGTACGGTGTAGGAGATATTCACCCTGCATGCAGCCGCTGACGTCAGCAGCGCATATTCATTTTACCTACAGGTGAGCCTTATGATAGGCATTATTATAGGCTTACCTGTAAGTAAAAATTTCAAAAAAGGGTATACAACCAATTTAAAGGTACACTGTAGCTGCTGACTTTTAATAAGGACACTTACCTGTCCAGCGAGCCCACGATGTCGGCCGCTCCGAGGCCTATCCGTCCATCGGATCGGCTGCCGGCACCTCCATCTTAACGAAGGGAAAACAGGCAGTGTAGCCTTGCGGCTTCACTGCCCATCTCCTACTGCGCATGCGTGAGTCACGCAGCGATTTGTGAATGGCCCCATTGTTTTCTGGGACACACACATGTCCCATAAGGCATCGGTGCCGCTCACCGAAGAGGAGGAAGCACCGCGGCATAGGAAGAGGCAGATTAGGAAGACTGCCTAGCAACAGCGGTTTCAGGTAAGTTTTTAACCTCCACTTTAAGGACGTGGCAGCCCCAAACCTTAACTGATCATTTACATATCAGCTGTCAGTGGGGGAATTTCCCGCTGACAGCTGAAAGAACGTTTTGCCTTTATTTACACTGTAACTTCCTGGGAAGGCGATTAGGATCAGACCAGGAAGTGGAGAGGAAATCTACACCTTGGGTGTGACAGGGCCTTGTATCTAGACGAAGAATGGCGATAAAATCGCAGAAGGCCGGGTCTCTATACATAAGCATTCTGAAGCTCCAGTTCACCTGTCTAGACGTGACTCCAGTATGTGAAGTCTCTCCTCTCTCAGACTTCCTCCGAACAGCTCCCCGATCCCCGGAACCAGCAGATCCACCGCGGACACCTGGAGGAGAACACAGAACCAGAACATCTTATACATGAAGAAAGAGGATTCCATACACCAGGGACATGCAATTAGCGGACCTCCAGCTGTTGCAGAACTACAAGCCCCATGAAGCATTGCAAGACTCTGACAGCCACAAGCATGACACCCAGAGGCAGAGGCATGATGGGACTTGTAGTTTTGCAACAGTTGGAGGTCCGCTATTTGCAGATCCCTGCCATACACCAAACACTTTACATCCTTCTAGATGGGACTTAAAGGGTTAAATAAAAGCGATACCCAACATGTCACTCTTTAAAATTGCGCATTAGGCATCAAACGACAGTATTTAACCTGATAACTTGTAAAGGCTTTTAAAAAAGTGGTCTATGGAGATTATTAGAGTACAGGCGGTCTGGTGCTAGCACAATCGATCGCTCTCGCTGTAACGTTCATGGAGATACCTCACATGCACGGTGCGATCACCGTTTACGTATTGCATGCCGGACCGAGTTGTAATCCTCAGACATGAAATCTGAACAAAGCATATACTTGTTTAGTGTATACTTGTCGCAATTCAGAGCAATAAGTGTCATTTCTGTCTGCTGCTTCCTTCCTCTGCTATCAGCATGAGTCACTTCTGACACCCGAGAGAAGAAAAGGTGATGGTGGAGGGAGCTCCAGTACACAGCCTGTGATTGACAGCCTCAGCTCTGTTCCTGTGTGCAGAAAAGGGGGGGGGGGGTCCCTTCACTTTAATTAGCTCTCCTCACAGTATTCTCAGCTCCCAGTCCCCTGCTTTCTGAAAGCTCAGACAAGCTGTATAAATTCTGGACTTTGAACAGCTGTAGTGAAAAGAAGACTGCAGATAAACAGATACAAATTATGTGGGAGGATTTGTTTCTCCTCTGCGTATCACCTGAGCCCAAGTCACTTCACTGGGTATATGAGAGGGTTTTCACCTTTAACTATTTCCCCTCCAGAAGGTTCACCCCCCCCCCACCCCCCGCCCTTCATAACCAAGCCATTTTTTTGGGATACGGCACTGCGTTACTTTAAGTGACAATTGCGCGGTCATGCGACGCTGTACACAAATAAAATGTATGTCCTTTTTTTTCCTACAAATAGAACTTTCTTTTGGTGGTATTTGATCACCTCTGCGTTTTTTATTTTTTGCGCTATAAACAAAAAAAGAGCGACCATTTTGAAAAAAAAAAAAAAAAAAATCTTATTTTTTTTGCTATAAGGCCAGTTCCCACCACATGCAGTCCAGTGCGTTTTTTTTTCTGCATCAAAAATGCATGGAAAGTAGGGTATATGGTTTTTAATGGCCCAGTTCACACCAGTGCTTTTAGTTCCAGTTTGTTCCAGAACAAAAAAGTAGTCTGTGAAAACAGATCTGCCCCGTGTGAAAGGGGCCTATGGGACAGATTTATGGAATTTTTATTTCTTTTTACTAGTAATGGTGGCAATCAGTGGGACTGCGATATTGTGGCGGACGAAACTGTACACTAAGTGACACATTTTGGGGACCAGTGACACCAATACAGTGATCAGTGCTAAACCAGAGCTGTTAGGGTTGCACCGATACTAGCATCGGCATCGATACCAAGCATTTGCGTGATTAATGCTCCGATGCTTGACCGGACAGGCCGCTTACACACGGGCGGATTGTCTGCCCAACTAAGTTCGTCAGACAATCCGACAGACAGTCCGTTCAAAATTTGAATGAACGGACTTGACCACACACGATGAGCAGACAGTCCGCTGAAAGCGTGCGCGATGACGTGTACAGCACGTACGACAGGACTAGAAAAACGACGTCCAATACACTGCAATGCAACCTTCGGCCGTGTAAATCCTTTCTGAGCATGCGCCATACTTAGTCCGTCCAACTTGCCTACTCACGAGCGGACTGTCCGCTGAAACCAAGTTTGGACGGACAAAACCAAGTTTGAACTGGCAAAATTACGGAAATTCCATAAGACTTTGTTCGTCAGACTGTCCGCTGAAAAAGTCAGCTGAAGCCCACACACGAGCGGATTGTCCGCTGAAACACGGTTCAGCGGACTAAGTTGGACAGACAATCCGCCCGTGTGTACGCGGCCTTAGGCAGCCTCAGGGGTGATCGGTGCGGGGGCCCTGATAGCCACTTCTCCTCCTTCCCTCCTGCAGCTGTCAGGGAGATCAGTGCTTGTAACTTGACCCCCCCCACCCATACGGCCGCACCAATCACCCCAGGCTGTCCTCTTTGCTCCCCTTGTCCTCCTCCGGGTCCCCCTGCGTCCTCCCTGGCTCTCTGTGTCTTGATTTGTTTTATCCTCCGGGTCCCCCCCCCCCCCCCCGCTGTGTCATCCTCCGGCGGGTCCCCCCTGCTGTGTCACCTGCCGCCCCCCCCACCCGCTGTGTCATCCGCTGGGTCCCCCCCCCCACTGTGTCATCCTCCGGGTCTGGGCACAGCCATATATAGGGCTCCCACTCAGTCTGTTATATAGTGGAAGGGTAGTGGGAACACCCAGAACCTTGCAGGGTCAGAGCTGTCGGCAGGCATCCCTCACTGTTGGGTGGAGTGCCCCTTTAAAGCCGGGACTGGTCTGTGCTGCACCCTTGGGGAAGTCAGAGTTCACATAGAAGTAGGTTAAACCCACACGCTTGTGTAACCTGCTCAAGTTTCTGTCATTAACTTTCATCTTTCAGTGTTAAAAGGCACATCCTAAAATAGATCGTGGAAACTGCCTGGAGGGAAGCGTGAGCGATCGTTCCTGCAGACTTGAAGCTTTAGTTATGGTCGCTCTGGTTAAGTGTTTGTGGTAATTAGAAGCACAAACGTGCCAACGCAGGAAAGAAGCGCAGACACAACGAAACTGGGCAGCGGCTCAATCACCATCGCCCAGCTACAGCCGCCCTATCAAAGCGTCCGTATCATTTAACCACGTCCCGCTTAAGGTATGCCCAGGGACGTCCTTGACTTTGCGGGGGTATATCTGAATGATGGGTGCAACTACAGGCATCATCTTTTAGTGCCGGCGATTCCCTACACCAGTGATGGCAAACCTTGGCACCACAGATGTTTTGGAACTACATTTCCCATGATGCTCATGCACTCTGTAGTGTAGTGGAGCATCATGGGAAACGTAGTTCCAAAACATCTGGGATGCCAAAGTTCGCCATCACTGGCCTACACCGTAAGAACGATCATAGCGGCTGTTCCGCCGCTTGATCGTTCTTACGGGCGGCGAGAGTAGACGCCCCCCTCCTTTCCTCCATTGCTTCTACCGACTCACCGGTGAGTCGGAGAACAGATCTGCCAGCCGCGGATGATGAGCATAGAGATTTCCAAGGGACCAGATGGTTGTCAGAGTCTCTATGATCGTTCGGAGGCCGGGCGCGATGTTGTGACGTCACGCCTGGCCTCTGCATTCCAACGAATGACGGCGCCTCGGCTGGGAAGCTAAGATCATTAATTTTTTATTTTTTGATTTGAGGCTTCCCAGCCTAGTGGTGAGATGCGGGGTCTTATTGACCTCCATATCTCACTATAAAAAGAGGACCTGTCATGCCATATTCCTATTACAAGGGTTTACATTCCTTGTAATAGGAATAAAAGTAATCAGGAAAAAATATTTCTTTATTTAAAGTGTCAAACTAAAAAAAGTAAAATTAAGTAAAGTGCCCCTGTCCCCATGCACTCGCACGCAGAAGCGAACGCATACGCAAGTCCCGCCCACACATGGAAACAGTATTCAAACCACACGTGAGGTATCGCCGCGAACGTTAGAGTGAGACCAATAATTCTAGCCCTAGACCTCCTCTGTAACTTGAAACCAGTAAAAAAATTTTAAAGCATCGTCTATGGGGATTTTTACATACCGAAGTTTGGCGCCATTCCATGAGCGTGTGCAATTTTGAAGCATGACGTGTAAGGGTATCTATTTACTCGGCGTAACTTCATCTTTCACATTTTGCAAAATAATTGGGCTAACTTTATTATTATTTTTTTTTTTTTAAAGAATTCAAATTTTTTTTTCCCCCCCAAAAAAACACGTTCGAAAAATTGCTGCATAAATACCGTGCAAGATAAAAAAGGTGCAACAACTGCTATTGTATTCTCTAGGCTCTTTGCTAAAAAAAAAAAAAATTTTTTTTTTATAATAAATATATATATATATATATATATATATATATATATATATATATATATATATATACACACACACACACATAAAAAAATTGTATATGTGTGTGTGTGTATGTGTGTATATATATATATATATATATTTATATATATATATATATATATATATATATATATAATGTTTGGGGGTTCTATATAATTTTTTTATCAAAAAAAATGATGAATTTTACATATAGGAGAGAAAATGTGAGAATTGGCTTGGATGGGAAGTGGTTAATCTGCTTATATTTTACCTTTGCTGGTTCCTCCTCCCCCCTCCACCTTCATCAACACGATCATGCCAACATATTTTTTTAAAAAATTGCCGTTTTCATTACACGCCTTTGTTTTGGACCCGGTGATGTCATCACTGGGTCTCTGTATTTCTCTATGCAATGCAGGCAGATCACGGCTGGTGGGAGGGGCCACCGAGAAATTCTACATAGCTTCCTGAAAGCATCAAGTCCCTTCAGCCCTGATGCAAGCAGCAGGGTGGCTCTTAGGAGAAGTTAGCCATACCCATAACGAGGAGCAATGCTGGATCACAAAGCAGGGATAAATGCCAGGATTCCAGCAAGAGCTGCATTTTATTACCATTATTATACAGAATTTATATAGTGCCAACAGTTTGCGCGGCACTCTACAAAACGTTATATTTTTTTAAATTGCTGGGCAACTACTGTATTTAAAAAAAAATAGACTTGGGCTTTAAGCTTATATACAGTGATTTGAAAAAGTATTCACACCGCTTGAAATGCTCCACATTTTGTCATGTTACAACCAAAAACATAAATGTATTTTATTGGGATTTTATGTGATAGACCAACACAAAGTGGCACATAATTGTGAAGTGGAAGGAAAATTATAAATGGTTTTCAAAGTCTTTTACAAATAAATCAGTGAAAAGTGTGGGGGGTACATTTGTATGGCGCCCCCCGGAGTCAATACTTTGTAGAACCTCCTTTGACTGCAATTACAGCTGCAAGTCTTTTTGGGGGTGTCTCTACCAGCTTTGCACATCTAGAGAGGGACATTTTTGCCCATTCTTCTTTGTAAAATATCTCAAGCTCTGTCAGATTGGATGGAGAGCGTCTGTGAACAGCAATTTTCAGGTCTTGTCACAGATTCTCAATTGGATTTAGGTCTGGACTGTGACTGGGCCATTCTAACACATGAATATGCTTTGATCTAAACCATTCCATTGTAGCTCTGGCTGTATGTTTAGGGTCGTTGTCCTGCTGGAAGGTGAACCTCCATCCCAGTCTCAAGTCTTTTGCCGACTCTAACAGATTTTCTTCTAAGATTGCCCTTTATTTGGCTCCATCCATCTTCCCATCAATTCTGACCAGCTTCCCTGTCCCTGCTGAAGAAAAGCATCCCCACAACATGATGCTGCCACCACCATGTCTCACGGTGGGGATGGTGTGTTCAGGGTGATGTGCAGTGTTGGTTTTCCGACCACACATAGCGTTTTGCTTTTAGGCCAAAAAGTTACATTTTGGTCTCATCTGACCAGATCACCTTCTTCCACATGTTTGCTGCGTCCCCCACATTGCTTCTCACAAACTGCAAACGGGACTTCTTATGACTTTCTTTCACCAATGTCTTTCTTCTTGTCACTTCCATAAAGGTCAGATTTGTGGAGAGACGACTAATAGTTGTCCTGTGGACAGATTCTCCCACCTGAGCTGTGGATCTCTGCAGCTCCTCCAGAGTTACCTTGGCTGCTTCTCTGATGAATGCTCTCCTTGCCCGGCCGGTCAGTTTAGGTGGACGGCCATGTCTTGGTAGGTTTGCAGTTGTGTCATACTCTTTCCATTTTCGGATGATGGATTGAACAGAGCTCCGTGAGATGTTCAAAGCTTGGGATATATTGTTTTTTTTTTAATAACCTAACCCTGCTTTAAACTTCTCCACAACTTTATCCCTGACCTGTCTGGTGTGTTCCCTGGCCTTCATGATGCTGTTTGTTCACCAAGGTTCTCTAAAAACCTCTGAGGGCTTCACAGAACAGCTGTATTTATACGGAGATTAAATTACACACCGGTGGACTCTATTTACTTATTAGATGACTTCTGAAGGCAATTGGTTCCACTAGATTTTAGTTAGGGGTATCAGAGAAAAGGGGGCTGAATACACTTTTCACATATTTATTTGTAAAAAAAAAATTGAAAACCATTTATCATTTTTCCTTCCACTTCACAATTATGTGCCACTTTCACTATCACATAAAATCCCAATAAAACACATTTACGTTTTTGGTTGTAAAATGACAAAATGTGGAAAATTTCAAAGGGTGTGAATACTATTTCAAGGCACTGTATGTTTTTAAACTTTTTTATTTCTGTACAATATTTAATATTAAACAATTAGTTAACAACATGACAAAGGTTTCCCAGAGGGTTAGCTAAAGAGACAGTACAGCTAATGTTTCCCGCTTTAAGGCTGTTTTTTTCTGACTACTTCCTGTGTGCCTGTACGTTTCAGTTTGAGTTATTGAGCTCTATAGACAAAAGACTTTACATCAAAGAAGCAAACAAGGCTCTTGTTAGCATTGTTCAGACCTTTAAGCGCCACCTGCTGGCTCAAAAGAAGAATGCTAAAAAATATCCAAACAAAATCATTCAATGTGGAATTCCAGGCACTAACTAAGCTTAAAACTGCTTCCACCCCCCTTCTAACACCTACGCCAACTACCCTCTACAAGGAAGATGCTTATACTTACCTTTTCTCAGGGTGCTCGTTAGAGCCTGGAATTCCACATTAAATTACAATTGTGCTCATAAGTTTACATACCCTGGTAGAATTTATGATTTCTTGGCCATTTTCAGAGAATATGAATGGTAACACAAAAACGTTTCTTTCACTCATGATTGATAATAATTGGCTTCAGCCAAACACTAATCAACTGTGTTTACTCTTTTTAAATCATAATCACAACAAAAACTACCCAAATGACCCTGATCAAAAGTTTACATACCCTGGTGATTTTAGCCTGATAAGATGCACACAAGTTGACACAAAGGGCTTTGAATGGCTATTAAAGGTAACTATCCTCACCTGTGATCAGTTTGCTTGTAATTAGTGTGTGTGTATAAAAGGTCAATGAGTTTCTGGACCCCTGACAGACCCTTGCATCTTTCATCCAGTGCTGCACTGACGTTTCTGGATTCTGAGTCATGGGGAAAGCCAAAGAATTGTCAAAGGATCTGCTGGAAAAGGTAGTTGAACTGTATAAAACAGGAAAGGGATATAAAAAGACATCCAAGGAATTGAGAATGGCAAGCAGCAGTGTTTAAACTCTAATCAAGAAGTGGAAAATGAGGGGTTCTGTTGAAACCAAACCACGGCCAGGTAGACCAACTAAAATTTCAGCCACAACTACCAGGAAAATTGTTTGGGATGAAAAGAAAACCCCACAAATAACTTCAGGTGTGATACAGAACTCGCTGAAAACATGTGGTGTGGCTGTTTCAAGATGCACAATAAGGAGGTATTTGAAGAAAGATGAGCTGCATGGTCGAGTCGCCAGAAGAAAGTAATTACTACACAAATGCCACAAAGTATCCCGCTTACAATACGCCAAACAGCACAGAGACCAGCCTCAAACCTTCTGGCACAAAGTCATTAGGATTGATGAGACCAAAATTGAGGTTTCTGGCCACAACCATAAACACTACATTTGGAGAGGAGTCAACAAGGCCTATGATGAAAGGTACACCATTCCTACTGTGAAACACGGAGGTGGATCACTGATGTTTTGGGGATGTGTGAGCTACAAAGGCACAGGAAATCTGGTCAGAATTGATGGCAAGATGAATGCAGTATGTTATCAAAATATATTGGAGGAACATTTGCATTCATCAGCCAGGAAGCTGCGCATGGGACGTACTTGGACATTCCAACATGACAAGGATCCAAAACACAAGGCCAAGTCCACCTGTCATTGGCTACAGCAGAATAAAGTGAAGGTTCTGGAGTGGCCTCTCAGTCTCCTGACCTCAATATCATTGAGCCACTCTGGGGAGATCTCAAATGTGACGTTCATGCAAGAATTTACAGGAACTGGAGGCTTTTGCCAAGAGGAATGGGCACCTTTACCATCTGAGAAGATAAAGAGCCTCATCCACAAATACCACAAAAGACTTCAAGATGTCATTGATGTTAAAGGGGGCAATACACGGTATTAAGAACTGGAGTATGTAAACTTTTGATCAGGGTCATTTGGGTAGTTTCTGTTGTCATCGTGATTTAAAAAGAGTAAACACAGGTGATTGATAATAAATGGCTTCAGCCAAACACTAACCATGAGTGAAAGAAAAGTTCTTGTGTTCTTCATATTCTCTGAAAAATGGCCAAGAAGTCATACATTCTGTAAATTTATGAGCGCAAATGTATTTAATTTGCATATTATTTTGTATTCTTCTTTTGAGCCAGCAGGTGGCGCTTAAAGGTGTGAACAATGCTAACAAGTGCCTTTTTGGTTCTTTGATGACATGCGAGACATGACAAGGGGGGGACTTAAGAGAGTAGTCGCTGCTGTGATGTTTCATGTAAAACGACCCAACATGTATTTTTATTTTTTGTGGCAGATGCAAAGAAATCATGGCAGAGACGTGAAAAGGAGACTACAGTGCCACCTACTGTCAGCATAAAGGACTACATAATATGAATATCTATTATGTCATAGTCACCTGGCATGCAAATACAAAAGAATTATGCATTCCCTGTAAAAAGCTCCTTTGGTCTAATTAAAAAGCTGAACAATCACTAAAAGTAAATCACAAAAAAAAATAAAAAAAATAAGAGAGAAATAAATGCAAATCTAGGTGAAATCAAAAGTGAAATTGATTTGAACTGCAAATTCTCTCAAGAAAATACTCCTACCTACCCATCTTAAAGCACCGCCCCTTGGTTCCACCCCCTACCCATCTCCCAGTACCGCCCCTTGGTTCCACCCCCTACCCATCTCCCAGTACCGCCCCTTGGTTCCACCCCCTACCTAATTCCTAGTACCGCCCCTTGGTTCCACCCCCTACCCATCTCCCAGTACCACCTCTTTGGTCCACCCCCTACCCAATTCCAGTACCACCTCTTGGGTCCACCCCCTACCCATCTCCCAGTACCGCCCCTTGGGTCCACTCCCTCCCCAACTCCTAATACTGCCCCTTGGGTCCACTCCCTCCCCAACTCCTAGTACTGCCCCTTGGGTCCACTCACTACCCAACTCCTAGTACCGCCCCTTGGGTCCACCCCCTACCCACCTCCCAGTACCACCCATTTTAATGAATACAGAACCAAGTAATTTGTATGGAATTTGACACTGATAACAAGAAAAGCAATACAATAAATCCCCTGCCAACAATAGACCCCCCCCAGCTACAAATGATCCCTCCAGCAACAATAGAGCCACCACAAATAACATCCCCTCCGCAGCAACAATAGAACTCCAAGCAGCCAGTAAAAATAGACCCCTCCCTCAACAGTAGACTCCTCCCAGCAACAATGGTCTCCCCCCTCCAGCAACAGTAGATTCTCCACCAGCAACAATAAACTTCCCCAGCAACACTAGACCCCCCTAACAATAGTCGCCCCCCCCCCCCCCAGCATCAATAGCACACTCTAGTAGTACCCCTTGCCATTGAATACATTGTGTGCTGGAGGCAGTGCCGGGAAATGGTCATCTAGAGCCCAGGGCGAACATGCCATACTCAACCCCCCCCAGTGTGTATGAGCATTGTGTGTCAGCAAGAATCCCCCCCACCCCCAAAAAAAAATGGAGCACTAATCTGCATGCTTACCCGCTAAATCCCCCTCCTCCCAATACAAATCCACCCCCCTGTTGAAACCCCCCCCCCCCCCACAAAATATCTGCCCCTTCAGCCCCCAAATTAAAAAAAATTTGAAATCCTCCTAGCACAACTACTCTACCCCTAAAATTTCCCCCTCCTAGTACACATCTTCTCCCCACTTCAAACCAACGCAAAGCCTCCTAAATTACAACCCACCAAATTTCCCTTCCTAGAACACTACTTACCCCCTCTGCTGCCCCCCCCCCCAAACATTCTCCTTCCAACAAAAATCCCCTCTGTTCAAATTTTCTATGTGCTGCCCCCTCAACCTCACATGATACCGCAGTGCCCAGGGCAGCTTCCCCTCCTGCCCACCACTTGTCCCGGCCTTGGCTGGAGGTGCCGGAACTGCATCCTCCTACTGCAAAAAAATAAAAATTAAAAAAAACCTTGGCTGAAACTACTGCATTTCCATGTTCTGTATACTGTGGGAGACCAGATATAGTGAATGCAGGGCCCTGGGTTTAGTACACTTCAAAAAAAGAAAACAAATGCAGCCACCACATCTAATGATTGGTAAGCTGCAATAGGTTACATTTTTGGTTTTGGGTTTAATGCTGCCAAATATCTACCCCTTTCCCCATCCAATAATTGTCCGGAAGCTCCACAAGCTAAAAAGAGATTAGCGCAGCTCCTAAGCCAACTGCCGCTTTTGCTCCGGTATATCGTCTAATGAAAAGTGATGTGATTTTTTTTTTATATGAAAAATGTTTTTCAGATGTCTGTGTGTCAGACATGACACAGGGAAGAGGGTTTTGGTTTTACATGTCATTTAATAAAGCCCAACGACACATCGGATTTCCATGATGCAGCAAAGCATCACGTTTCATTCATTAGAGAGACGTATTAATCAGTGACATCTGTCATGTGATCTCCTTGTTGGAAAATTGTGTGGAGTCAAAGAAATGAAAACCCGACCGACCATTATTAATAGAAATTAACACATCTGTTCCGGGGCTTTCACAGTAGGTGGTGGCAGAGCGATGAAATTCTTGGCACCAAAATGTACAGCCCATGAGTTAAAGGAGAAATCCAACTTTAAAAACAATCTCTTCATGTTTTTTTTTTTTTTTTAACCGCTGCAATACCGGGCACTTTCACCCCCTTCCTTGCCCAGGCTAATTTTCAGCTTTCGGCGCTGTCATGCAACACGGTACCCATATGAGATGAGATTTTTATCTATTTTTTTTTTTGTTTGCACAAATAGAGCTTAAAATGGAAGTAAACCCTTCCAAACAACTTTGACCTACAGGTAAGCCTAGATTAAGGCTTACCTGTAGGTCCAAGTAATATCTCCTAAACCTATATGGTTTAGGAGATATTTGCCCGAAAATGGGCACCGCTGTCTACGGCGCATGCGCCGTAGACAGCGGCGCGCATGCGCACTAAATGCGGCAAGTCCAAGAATGGATTTGCCAAATTTGTCGACTCCCGTGCGCATGCGCGGGAGTGACGTCATCGCGGCCTCGCCGTATGACAGCGGCGGAGCTGCGAGACGCCACCAGCAAGATGGACGCGGCGGACTACAGGGATCAGCGGCGACTTCGCTGGCTCCTGTGTCAGGTAAGTGACACATAATGAGCTACTATGCGATGCATAGTAGTCCATTATGCTTTACCTTTGCAGGGAAAAAAAGAGGAAGTAAACCCATCAGGGTTTACTTCCTCTTTAAATCACTGCTGTTTTTTTTTTATCCTCGAAAAAAAAAAAAAAGGTTTCTTAGTTTGTCAGTAAATTTTGTAAATAAGTAATTTTTCTCTTTCACTTTTTTATTGACTGATAGGCACGGATTAGGCGGCACTGATGAGGAGGCACCAATATGCTGCACTAATGGGCGGCACTTATGGGCAATGGTAGGTGGCACTGATTGGCGGCACTTATGGGCAATGGTAGGTGGCACTGATTGGCGGCACTTATGGGCAATGGTAGGCGGCACTGAAAGGTGACACTTATGGGCAATGATAGGTGGCATGTATAGGGGACATTGATGGACATGGATAGGTGGCACTTATGGGCACTGATAGGTGGAACTGATGAGCACTGAGAGCACTTATGGGAAAAGATAGGCGGCATGCATATGCGGAACTGATGGGCACTGAAAGGTGGCACTTACGGGCACTGATAGGTGGCACTGATTGGTGTCACTGAGGAGACACTAATATGCTGCACTGATGGGCACTGATAGGTGGAACTGATGAGCACTGATAGGCAGCACTTATGGGCAAAGATAGGCGGCATGCATATGCGGCACTGAAAGGTGGCACTTACGGGCAATGATAGGGGCACGCTTAGGGGGCACTGATGGGTGGCCCTGACTGGCATCACTGATGGGCATCGATTGGTGTCACTGATGAGGAGGCACTAATATGCCGCACTGATAGGTGGAACTGATGAGCACTGATAGGCGGCACTTATGGGCAATGATAGGTGGCACTGATGGGCACTGAAAGGTGGCACTGATGGTCAATGATAGGCGGCACTGACCGACATCAATAATGGGCAATGATTATTGTCACGATGAGGAGGCACTAGTATGTCGCAATGATGAACACTGATAGGCGGCATGGATAGGCGGCACTGATAGGAAACTCTGATGGGCAGGCACTGAAAGGCATCACTGACTGGCATAACTGATAGGCACTGCTGGGGCAGCACTGATCATCAAGGCAGTGATGATCAGTGCCCTGATTATCTGTACAGGTTTCCTCTGTGAGGAGATGCCACTGATCGGCTCTCCTCTCCACACACAGTCATTGTGAGGCAAGGAGAGCCAATAAACAGCACTTCCATGTTTACATGTGATCGGCCGTGATTAGACACACAGAGGGGTCACGCCGTGAAAACGCCATCACCGTGGGTGTGAAAGAGTGGTGACACTGGGACAAGGTCATATGACGCTGTCCTAGAACGAGAGGGGATCCTGCCGTCTATTTACTATATGGCGGGCAGGAGAGGGTTGGACCTCTTTCACGCGAAAAAAAAAAAAAAAGCACCTGAAAAGCTCAGGAAAACCTATGAATGCTTTCACACCGGGGCAGTGCGCTGGCAGGGTGGTGAAAGAAAGCCCCTCTCCATTGAAATGAATGGAAAGTGCTACAAAAGCGTCTAAAAAGCTCTTCAAAAGTCGTCAGTGTTTTACTGGCAGCCTACAAGCACCTCAGTGTGAAAGGGGCCTTAAACATAAAAGAAAAAGAAAAAAAAGTTCCCTGCAAGAGAAGAGATAGCATACTTACCTTGGCAGCAGTCCATGTCTCCTGCCTACCCGCTGCAGCTTCCTCCAACCCCTTTAGGGAGTGTTGGGGTACTAGCGCCCCCCGCTGCACACTGCGATTTCACCCTCCTGCCCCCTTAGGACTGAGATCAGAGAATACTACCATAGTGAGTACAGGAATCCGACACTCCTGGAAGTGTCAAATGATGAGGGGCCCGGACGCAGCAATCCCAGGAGGCAGCGGGGCCCGGCGACCTGGAAGTGCCGTCTTTCAGCACAGAAAGCAGGAAATTAGAAAGGAATTCATTTGTGTTTGTGTAAGCGGGAGGGGGAAGTCCCTTCAATAGGAAACACTTGTTTGTTTGAGTTTAGTTCCGCTTTAAGCATTAATAATTAAACTTTTTTTTATTATGTTGTTTTGTTTGCTTGTTTCAGTCTAGTTCTGCTTTAACCATTAATAATTAAACTTTTTTCATTATGTTTTGTTTATTCTTTTTTTGTTTTGTGGGTCACATTAAAAAGTGGAACTTTACCCATAACAACTTTATAAAAAAATAATGTTCTTTAGCAAGGACCATACATTCCACCCAAAAGTGGCCTCTTACATGCCACATTTGGCATGCTATTTTTTGAGGGGGATGGGGGGGGGGTTCCTAATTTTGACAGGTACCCAGCTCCCACTGCAACTCCTCTCCCCCCTCTGCAATCTTCTGGGACACGTCACTCAAGGGTCCAATAAGATCGCCCGGCCACTAAGAGAGCGCAGCGTGACTCACGCATGTGCAGTGCACACCCGGCTTTGAAGCTGCAAGCCGTCACAGCCGGGTGCCCACACTAGTGATGCCAGCTCCACGGAGAGGAAGAGATGCGAAGGCTTCGTGAGCCCACATCACTGGACCGTGGGACAGGTGAGTGTCTGTTTAATAAAAAATAAAAAAGTCAGAAGGTATGCTTTTTGCAGCTGCTGACCTTTACTAAAACGTATAAATGACTGGAATGCCGCTTTAATAATTATGCTACTGGAATTGGCATGCGCTGTAATATGCCTCCAGCATCACCTCTCTTTCTTCTTGCAGGAGGCAGCCATTTTACTGAAGGCCAGAGCTCCTGAACAGCAGTAAATCATAAAGTGGAACTAAAACCATTGATTTAACGGTTTCAAAAAACAGTTGCAGTCCTGGAATGCTAACGGTCACATTTGCTTATATACTCAACCAAGCTGTCAAACCATCAAATGGCTGGTGTCATAACTGATCACATGTGCCGCACCACAGCAGCTGCAGATCAAACAGAAGCAGCTTCCATGGCTGTAATAGAGAGGAGGGTTTAATTAGGCTTTAAGGCTGTGTCAGCAAATCAGCCTCTACAAATTCAGCAGTGCCTAAGAATGGAGTGCGACTGAGCATGAGCAGAGCAGGGTGAGACCTGTGTATTTACTCTCTTCTCAAGGCCTCCTACTCTCAAACTCTCCCGTCTCCTCCTCCCATGCTCGTCTCCAGGATTTTTCCAGAGCCTCTCCCATCCTCTGGAACTCCCTACCTCCACCAGTTCGGCTATCCCCTACTCTTGCTACCTTCAGGCCATCCCTGAAAACTCATCTCTTCAGGAAAGCCTATCACGTCTCCAACTAATCTTCTACCACTTCCATCAGCTCATTCCCCACAGTTATAACCTTTTGTATCACCTGCCCCACCCTATTAGATTGTAAGCTCTTCTGAGCAGGGCCCTCTTAATCCTCTTGTTTTTTATTGTATTATAACTGTATTGTCTCCCTTTTATATTGTAAAGCGCTGCAAAAACTGTTGGCGCTATATAAATCCTGTATAATAATAATAATAATTACTGGATTATAAACAGTATAGACACTTATTTTTATTGTTTTACATCGCTATACCTGCAAAAGAGGCTACTTGAAGTCATCTAGCAGGACTTCATTTCTGTCTAAAGTTCTACTTTAACTAAGTTAAGGACCGGAAGATTTGTCCCCCTTAATGGCCAGGCCATTTTTTGCGATTCGGCACTGCGTGGCTTTAACTGACTATTGCGCGGTCGTGCGACACTGTACCTAAACAAAATTTATGTCCCCCCCCCCCCCCCCCCCACAAATAGAGCTTTCTTTTGGTGGTATTTGATCACCTCTGCATTTTTTTTTTTTTTGCACGCTATAAACAAATAAAGAGCAACAATTTGGAAAAAAATAAATAAATAAATAATATATTTTATATATATATATTTTTTATATATATATATATATATATATATATATATATATATATATATATATATATATATATATATAAAATTATATATTTTCTTTCAAATGTGGCTGTTTGTGACAATACAAATTTATTAACAAATAACTAATTTATTAATAAATAACAAATACAAATTTATCTGAAGTTACGAATTATCTGAAATAACGAATGCCGCATTTAAACAAATGGAATGGAACAAATTAATAATAATAATAAAAAGGTTTTATTATTATAATTAGATCATTACATTCCATTCTTTTAGATATGGCATTCGTTATTTCAGATAATTCGTAACTTCGGAAAAATTCACACTCGTTATGTTCACCAACAGCCAACTTTGAAAAGGAAATTACAGTACCTACAATTTATTCTTAGTTATTTCAGATTTTTGGGTTTTTGAATTTTTTGAATTTCATTCTTTTGAATTTTTTTTAAGATTTTCATTCTTATTTTCGGATTTTAGAATTTTCAAAATTTCCAAAATTCTGAATTTTCCAATTTCCGAAATTTCTAATTTTTGGAAATGTAAAATTCGGAAATTCGAAAATTGAAAAATTCGGAAATTTCGGAAGTAACAAATCTGTCAAAATTCATTAAACGAATTCGGAACTGAACGAATTGCACATGTCTACTGATCACCGAGCTCTGCGGAGTGTAATTTCAGCTCTCCCCCTTTTTTCCTGACAGCTCAGTCAAGCTTTATAAATTCTGGACTTTGAACAGCTGTAGAGAAGAGAAGAAGGCAACAGATAAACAGGTACAACATGCAGGAGGATTTGTTTCATCTCTGTGTATGACCTGAGGCCAGTCACTTCATTGGGTATATGGAAGGGTTTACAACCACTTTAAAATTAGATAAGCAGTAGCACAATTATCATGTGATGTACAAAACTGCCACCATTTTATTTATAGGGCCTCTGCTTTCAGCAAAATACATACTAAAGTGCCGGAATGTGACTCATCCAATCACAAGCAGATCCCTACTTACAGTGCGCTGAGGGCCGTCCTCATTGTCACGAGTGTAGAACGGTTTGAGGTCATATGGATAGTTGACGACAAATACCGGGACGTCCCCGCAATAGCTGACCAAATATTTTTCATGCTCCGTCTGTAGATCACAACCCCACTGCAAAGAAAAAAACAAAAAAAGGTATGAGAAATTAGAGAAGGACTCCAGGAATCCCTACTTATACCAAAAGTGTCCTTCTGAACAGAACTGCAATATCAGCCAATGATGACCCTCTATATATGTTGTTTCTGGGGCCCATGTGGCTCTACCAGTATACAGTGCCTTGAAAAAGTATTCACACCCCTCGAAAATGTTCCACCCAAACACGTAAATGTATTTTATTGGGATTTGATGCAATAGACCAGTGATGGAGAACTTTGGCACCCCAGATGTTTTGGAACTACATTTCCCATGAGGCTCAACTACACTGCAGAGTGTAAGAGCATCATGGGAAATGTAGTTCCAAAACATCTGGGGTGCCGAGGTTCACCATCACTGTGATAGACCATCATGAAGTGGCACATAATTGTGAAGTGGAAGTAAAATGATAAATTGTCTTCAAAATGTTTTACAAATAAATATGTGAAAAGTGTGTGGGGTACATTTGTATGGCGCCCCCTGGAGTCAATACTTTTTAGAACCGCCTTTCTCTGCAATTACAGCTGCAAGTCTTTTTGGGGATGTCTCTACCAGCTTTGCACATCTAGAGGGACATTTTTGCCCATTCTTCTTTGCAAAATATCTCAAGCTCTGTCGGATTGGATGGAGAGCGTCTGAACAGCAATTTTCAAGTCTTGCCACAGATTCTCAATTGGATATAGATCTGGACTTTGACTGGGCCATTCTAACACATGAATATGCTTTGATCTAAACCAGTGGTCTCCAAACTGTGGCCCGGGGGCCAGAAGCAGCCCTTTCCTTGTTTTTATTCGGCCCTTGGGTCATTATTCACCCCACTGCCAGTAACAGTGGAGTATAGTTCATTGGTGTCAGTGGGAGGAAAAGTGCCTCATCATTGGTGTCAGTGGGAGGAATAATTACCTATTGCACTTTTCCTCCCACTGACACGAATGATGGGACACTATTCCTCCCACTGACACCAAGGATGGGGCACAATTCCTCCCATTGACTGCAATTATGGGACACTATTCCTCCCAACTGACACCAATAATGGGGCACTATTTCTCCCATTAACACCAATGATGGGACACTATTCCTCCCATGAACACCAAAGATGGGCCACTATTACTCCCATTGACAGCAATAATGGGGCACTATTCCACCCTCTGACACCAATGATAGAACGCTATTCCCCCCCTTATACCGAAGAGAAGACACTGTGTACTCCCATTGACAGCAAGACATTTTATACTCCCCCTGGCAACAGTATGGCTCCCCTAAAATTTAAAGGACCATAAACTGGCCCCTTGTTTGGAAGTTTGGAGACCCTTGATCTAAACCATTCCATTGTAGCTCTGGCTGTATGTTTAGGGTCGTTGTCCTGCTGGAAGGTGAATCTCTTCCCCAGTCTCAACTCTTTTGTAGACTCTAATGCCGGAATTCTCCTCGGAAAAGCCTTGGATGTTTTTTCTGACGGAATTCTGCTCAAGCTTGTGTTGCCTACACACGGTCACATCAAATTCCAACCGTCAAGAACGCTGTGAAAAGCTCTCTCATCGGTCTTTTGCTGGCCAAATTTCCAATCGTGTGTACACGGCAAAACAGGTTTTCTTCTAAGATTGCCCTGTATTTGGCTTCAACCATCTTCCCATCAACTCTGACCAGCTTCCCTGTTCCTGTGGTTGGGTGTTCTCTTTCTATGCCCTGCTGAAGAAAAGCATCCCCACAACATGATGCTGCCACCACCATGTTTCAAAACATGAGCAATCGGTGGAGAAGGGCCTCAGTCAGGGAGGTGACCAAGAACCCGATGGTCCCTCTGACAGAGCTCTAGCATTTCTCTGTGGAGAGAGGAGAACCTTACAGTAGAACAATCATCTCGGCAGCACTCCACAAATCAGGCCTGTATAGTAGAGTGGCCAGACGGAAGCCTCTCCTCAGTAAAAAGCACATGACAGCCTGCCTGGAGTTTGCCAAAAGGCACCTGAAGGACTCTCAGACCATGAGAAACAAAATTCTCTGGTCTGATGAAACAAAGATTAAAATCTTTGGCCTGAATGGCAAGTGCCATGTCTAGAGGAACCAGGCGCCGATCAACACCTGGCCAATACCATTCCTACAGTGAAGCATGGTGGAGGCATCATCATGCTGTGGGGATGTTTTTCAGCGGCAGGAACTCAGAGACTAGTCAGGATCGAGGGAAAGATGAATGCAACAATGTACAGAGACAATCTTGATAAAAACCTGCTCCAGAGCGCTCTGGACCTCCAGACTGGGGTGAAGGTTCATTTCCAACAGGGCAACAACCCTAAGTACACAGACAAGGTAACAAAGGAGTGGCTACGGGACAACTCTGGGAATGTCCTAGAGTGGCCCAGCCAGAGCCCAGACTTGAACCCAATTGAACATCCCTGGAGAGAGCTGAAAATAGTTGTGCACTGACGCTCCTCACCCAACCTGATGGAGCTTGAGAGGTCCTACAAAGAAGAATGGAAGAAACTGCCCAAAATAGGTGTGCTAAGCTTGTAGCATCATACTCAAAAAGACTTGAGGCTGTAATTGATGCCAAAGGGGCTTCAGTAAAGTATTGAGCAAAGGCTGTGAATACTTATGTACATGGGATTTTTTTTGTTTCTTAACCCCTTCCCGCCGAGCGTACGCAGATCTGCGTACTCGGCTTCCAGGGGGGTATACCGGGATGATGCCCGCACCTGCAGGCATCATCCCGGTACCGTTTTTTACAGCGGGCGATTGGCTTTCCAGCCATAACAACCGATGCGGCTAAAAGCCGCTCGGCTGTTATGCCGGAGGAGCGGGAGGGGACGTCCCCCCCTCCCGCCGCCTCTCGCCGCTGTTACCGGTGCTCCCGCTCGATCGGGAGCACCGATTAGCGATCCGTCGGCTCTGGCTGCTGGGGAGGAACTGGAACGAAGCCGTAATCGGCTTCGTTCCAGTCTCCTCATCGTAAACACGGAAGCGACGTCATGACGTCACTTCCCGTTTACTCGGCTGCCAATGGCGCCGGTTTAAAAAAAATATCCGGTATTCAGAATCGCCGTTTTCGGCGATCTGAATACATTGAAGTGTAAAGGAGGGGTGGGGGGTCTTTTAGACCCCCGATCCCTCCATAAAGAGTACCTGTCACCACCTATTACTGTCACAAGGGATGTTTACATTCCTTGTGACAGCAATAAAAGTGATCAAATTTTTATTTATTTTTTAAAAACAATTTAGTCATTTTAAAATAAATAAAAAAAACATTTTCAAAGCGCCCGCCGTCCCCGCGAGCTCGCGAAGCAAAGAAAACGCATACGGAAGTCGTGCCCGCGTATGTAAACGGTGTTCAAATCACACATGTGAGGTATCGCCGCGATCGTCAGAGCGAGAGCAATAATTCTAGCACTAGACCTCCTCTGTAACCCTAACCTGGTAACCGTAAAAATTTTTTCAAGCGTTGCCTATTGAGATTTTTAGGTACCGTACTTTGTCGTCAATCTACAAGTGCGCGCAATTATAAAAGTGTGACATGTTTGGTATCTATTTACTCGGCGTAACATTATCTTTCACATTACGCAAAAAAATTGGGCTAATTTTACTGTTTTGTTTTTTTTTTATTCATGAAAGTGTCCCTTTTCCCAAAAAGTTGCGTTTAAAACACCACTGCGCAAATACCGTGTGACATAAAATATTGCAACAATCGCCGTTTTATTCTCTAGAGCCTCTGCTAAAAAAATATATATAATGTTTGGGGGTTCCAAGTAATTTTCTAGCAAAAAATATGGATTTTAACTTGTAAACACCAAATTCCAAAAATAGGCTTAGTCATGAAAGGGTTAATTTTAATAAGTATCTTGTAATAGGAAGATGGATCCTCGGAATCTCCTGATCGCTAAATTTTTAAGCAATACCCAGCACTTTCTTCCAAAAGTTCTCTATTTTAGGGCAGGACCAGGAAATATGCATTAACGTCCCCTCCCCCCCCCGCAGCACCAGTAATTGTCCGATACCTCCGGGTAGCATCTATTTAGAAATGTCGTGGTGCGATACCACCAAGATAAAATCTTAAAATTTGTCTCCTACATTCTTATGCAGATTGACGACTCAAATGTATTGTGTATTATATATTAGTACGCTGCTCTTCCGTAAAGGTTTGATCCAAATTTCTCTCCCACCCCCTAAAATAGGGCAACCTAAAGTCCTCCAAGGGTGCAACCAGCAGCGCGTATGTTTTAGAGAGTTTGATACAGTACACCGCTTGCATTACAATATCCCTCAAAGATTGTTAAAGTGCGCTCTTACCTACTTGGTGGGATTAACCCCTTCCCGCCGAGCGTACGCAGATGTGCGTACTCGGCTTCCGGGGGGTATACCGGGATGATGCCCGCACCTGCAGGCATCATCCCGGTACCGTGTTTTTCAGCGGGCGATTGACTTTCCAGCCATAACAACCGAAGCAGCTAAAAGCCGCTCGGCTGTAGTGCCGGAGGAGCCGGAGGGGACGTTCCCCCCTCCCGCCTCTGTTACCGGTGCTCCCGATCGAGCGGGAGCACCGATTCACGTTCCGACACCTCCGGCTGCTGGGGAGGAACTGGAACGAAGCCGTAATCGGCTTCTTTCAAGCCTCCCAATAGTAAACACGGAAGCGACGTCATGACGTCACTTCCCGTTTACTCGGCTGCCAATGGCCAATATATACAGTATTCAGAATCGCTGTTTTCGGCGATCTGAATACATTGAAGTGTAAAGGAGGGATGGGGGGTCTTTTAGACCCCCCCCCCATCCCTCCATAAAGAGTACCTGTCACCACCTATTACTGTCACAAGGGATGTTTACATTCCTTGTGACAGCAATAAAAGTGATCAAATTTTTTATTTATTTTTTTTAAAAACAATTTATTCATTTTCAAATAAATAAAATAAAAAATAAAAATTTTAAAGCGCCCGCCGTCCCCGCGAGCTTGCGAAGCAAAGAAAACGCATACGGAAGTCGCGTCCGCGTATGTAAACGGTGTTCACATCACACATGTGAGGTATCGCCGCGATCGCCAGAGCGAGAGCAATAATTCTAGCACTAGACCTCCTCTGTAACGCTAACCTGGTAACCGTAACAAAAAAATTAAAGCGTCGCCTATTGAGATTTTTAGGTACCGTACTTTGTCGTCAACCCACGAGTGCGTGCAATTATAAAGTGTGACATGTTTGGTATCCATTTACTCGGCGTAACATTATCTTTCACATTATGCAAAAAAATTGGGCTAATTTTACTGTTTCGTTTTTTTTTAATTCATGAAAGTGTCCCTTTTCCCAAAAAGTTGCGTTTAAAACACTGCTGCGCAAATACTGTGTGACATAAAATATTGCAACAATCGTCGTTTTATTCTCTAGAGTCTCTGCTAAAAAAATATATATAATGTTTGGGGGTTCCAAGTAATTTTCTAGCAAAAAATATGGATTTTAACTTGTAAACACCAAATGCCAAAAATAGGCTTAGTCATGAAAGGGTTAAAGTATTTAAGAAATGTCTCAGCTGTACCACCAGCCAAAATTCTAAATGATATGGCAAAGATCCCTTTTTCAATGAAAATATTGTGGGCCATGTTCCCCCTGCTAAAAAATGAGAGGCCCGGAAGATCCCTTGGTCTAACAGTACCATGAATTTTCCCTTCCTCAGATCTGGTTTAAACTGGGGATTCCCCAGTATTGGAAAAAATGGTGAGATTATTGCCTAAAGTTTACCCTTATGCCGCGTACACACGAGCGGACTTTTCAACATCCAAAGTCCGACGGAATGATTCCGTCAGACTATTCGATCGTGTGTGGGCTGCAACGGACTTTTGATTCGCAAAAGTCTGACGGACTTTAGAAAATGGAACATGCTTCAAATTTTTCCGACGGAACTCCGCCGGACCCGGTCCCTCCGAAAAATTCGCTCGTGTGTATGCTATTCCGACGGACTAAAACCGACGCTAGGGCAGCTCTTGGCTACTGGCTATGAACTTCCTTATTCGAGTCCAGTCGTACGTCATCACGTTCAAATCCGTCGGAGTTTGGTGTGATTGTGTGTGGCCAAGTCCGCTCAGTCGAAAAGTCCGTCAGAACTCTGTCGGAACTCCGGCAGAACTCCTTCGGAAGTCTGTCGGACATAAGTCCTCTCGTGTGTACGGGGCTTTAGTGAAGAGCTCAAACCCATCTTTAGGGTGGGTCCTATCAAGGGATGTGCCTTCGTAGTAGTCGAAAGGTCTTTATAACACCAAGCGGCTGGTTGCAGTAAAGCACTGCTCTGAGCCTGCTCCAGGCCGGGCCATATCTTCCCATCCCCATGTCTACTCCAATCAATCAGGCGGCTTAATAAAGCCGCTTGGTAATATTTGTACAAGTCTGGTACAGCTAGTCCACCGTTTTGTTTGGGTATAGTCAACTGATAATCCTTGGGTGTTTATTTGCCCAAATAAATCTAGCAAGAAGGGAGTGTATTTGTTTGAAATAATATATAGTGCTTAATAGCAATGGGTAGTGCTTGAAATAAATACAGAAATTTCGGCAGAATATTCATTTTAATAATATTACACCTCCCAAACCAGGAGTGGAACCCTCTCTGCCATCTCTCCAAAAGAACTCGCACTTTATGTAATATTGGTGGAAAATTGAGATTGTATGCGTTTAGGAATCCCACTGTGACAACTCCACCCGGCAGCCATCTTAGTGCACCCATGCCTTCACTTTCTGCCCAGCCCAGTGCACTTCCTGCTGGCGGCCATCTTGGTACACCCAGTAATCCCAGCCATGGCCTATACCAAGTTCTTCCCATTTTAAACCAGGATGGTTCCTACCACACACCTGTCTTCCCTAATATGGAAGCACTACCTTCACAGGCTGGGTATGTATGAAGAGTCCGAGTGGGAAGACCAACAACAGGCAGCAAGGCCACCTGCTGATTTAACCCCCAATCCGGCTCCGGACTCACAGTTCCGAGAGGATCTCAAACGTATACTGACAACCATAAGAAACAGTGCCCATTCTCAACCCCCGCCCCCAACACCAGTCTCGGTTACCAGAAGGGGCACTGGTGATGTATGTTGCTTTTACCCCATCACAAGCAGCAACCTTAGTGACAAGTCTGCCTGACCCAGAGAAACAGCCAATGCCCTTCTACCGCAGGATAGTGCAGATACAAGAAACTTACTCAGCTACCTGGAGAGACTTGATCAGCCAATGCCAAATTAAAGCAGGACATGTCTTTTGGCCGGTTATGCAGGCGGCCCTACTATGATGTCTGCCTGACAAGTGCCACTTCCTACACCTCAGGCTTGGAGTTCTGTGCACAACTCTGCGACTGGGCAAAGGAGAAATTGGCAGATCAGACCACCACAGTCCAAGATATTGCCCAAGATAAAGGGGAGTCTGTGGAGAAGTATCATGCTAGACTCATACAGGCCTTTGATGATCTGGGCTTCTCCCTCTATGAAAAGACACACACACACACGTTATCATCTGCTTTTGTCTCAGGACTCAGAGAGGATATCAGAAAAAGCCTGATGGTGGCCCGCCCTGAATATCGCTCAATGAAAATGTCCGATTTACTGTTAGTGGCCAGAGGGATAGAAAACCAAAAGGGGAAAAAAACAACGCCCCTCATGGTAACACAAGACGAAGATCCCGTCTACACTCGTCCACCACCACTGCCCAATACCTTACAAAAGATCATCTGTTACAACTGTGGGAAGCGGGGTCACACCAGAAGAGCATGCAGAGCCCCAAGACATCCGAGACAAGACAGGGATCCCCATGAAGGGCAACGTGGACATGAACCTCCACCACCACGCCCCAACTCACGCTAGGAAATGGGCAAACCCGTGTCACCCCTTATGACAGTGTCCTCAAATGAGACTGGGGGACCCCTAGCAAAGGTCACGTTACCTATACAAGGAAAACCTACCACTTTTCTCATTGACATGAGTGCAGCCAGGAGTGTGTTGAGGGCTGAGGACCTGCCTGATAATTCTTTCCTTTCCACTATTGATGTTTCCTGCGTGGGAGTGGATGGGGTGCCATGCCAAGTGGGGACATTTCCTGATTTGCTTGCCAGATTTGTGGTGTCCTCTACATGTCCCTTGAATCTACTAGGAGCTGATGTGCTGTCCAGACTACAGGCGTAAATCATTTTCACACCTGAAGGGGGGGTGAAGTTACATACTCCCCTATCCTTGGAAGACTCATCTGCTTTGTATTCTCTGCCTCTCCTGATGACACTTCATGGAGCAATAACTCCAAGTTCAATACCGCAGGAAGTACTTGACAGAATCCCTGCGTGCCTATGATCCACAGGACCGGAAGACAACTGTCACTTAAAGGTGCCACCAGTTTCAGTCAAGTTCAAAGAGGCATCATTGCCCCGGAAACCACAATGCCCCCCCCCCCCCTAAAGTTAGCTCAATCTGCAGCTATTTTGAAGCATGCCAAGGCCCTCGTGTCAAATGGAGCCCCGATACCCTGCGCACCTCCATGCAACACATCTCTGTTCTCTAGGAAGAAGAGAACCCCTAAAAGAGAACCAGCTACTTGCGGGGGTGTCCCTGACTGCAAAGTACCTCACAGTGGTGGACCATGCAAACGCTCTCTTCAGTGTCCACCCACACTCCTCCGGCTGGTACCTTTTGCATTCACCCACGAAAAGACAGCAACATACCTAGACAGTTATGCCAAAAGGGGCACAGAACTCTCCAAGCTAGTTTGCAAACGCTTTGGCTATCATCCTTGACACATAACAAGAGGATCACCTGGAAGTGATTCTCCTCCAATATGTTGATGACCTTCTCCACTGTGCAGCTGACTTACCCACTGTTGAAGTCACCTCAGAAAGCCAGTTGTGCTATCTTGCCAAACAGGGTTGCAAAGCCTCAAAGCCCAAATTGCAGTGGTGCTCAACATCTGTAATTTTTCTTGGACACCGTCTTGTCCCATGGGACAAGACACCTCACTGAAGACAGGGTGAAAGCAATCTCCGGCATCCCACTGCCACAAGGCCAGAAGCCCCTTCATTCCTTCCTTGGACTAATTTCCTATTGCAGAGCATGGATTCCAAAAGGCTCCCTACTGATGCAAGCTTTGTATGATGCCCTGAAAGCAGACCCCTTCCAGATGTCTCCTGAAGCAATATCCAACTTTGAGGCCTTCAAGCACACCATCTTTGGCGCTAGGGCTCCCAGACTACGACAAAACGTTCAAGCCCTTTGTATCCGAACATCTGGGACATGCTACAGGTGTACTCACCCAATCACACGGCATCTGCCTACGCCCTATAGGATATTATTCCTGTCGGCTGGATGCGATAGCAAGAGGAGGCCCATCGTGTCTGCGAGCTGTCTTTGCTGCACAAGCCTTGTTTGACAAAACTTCGGGCTTGGTCCTCGGACTCTGCCTCGTTCTGCTTGCTCCCATGACATTGCTCCCATACTCAACCAAGATCCAGCCGAAACATCCGTCCACTGCCAGACACTTGAGACTCCTGTGTTCCTACCTTCTAGACAGCATTACTCTATTACGTTGTCAAACACTGAAACCTACCACCCTTCTTCCACTTCTCGAGGGGGGAAAGAAGGAGGAGTCGAGTCTTGACTTGTCACCCCATGACTGAGTCTTGACTTGTCACCCCAAGACTGCATCAAACGAATGCGGCTGGAAACCACGCATCTCCCCACCGTGAGTGAAATACCCCTGCAGGATCCAGGTCACCACTGAAAACTCGGTTCTCCAAACTGAAACCTTACCGCCGGTGATGTCTGCACAGGTGGCAGAGCTGTAAGCACTTACTACAGCATGTAAATTGGCAGAGGGAAAAAGAGCCAATATTCATATGGACTCAAGATATGCTTTCAGCGTTGCCCATGATTTTGGTGTTATCTGGAAGGACAGAGGGTTCCTGACGGCTGCAGGAATACCTGTGAAACATAGCTCAGCCATCAAGGACTTGATGGACGCCCTGCTTCTCCCGACCCAAGTGACTATTCTAAAAGTAAAGCACACGACAAACTCAACTCGAAGGAAGCTCGAGGCAATCTAGCAGATTCAGCTGCCAAACAGACAGCCAGTGGTCCACGGGAAGTGGACAGCAGGGTGGTAGAAGACGACCACTCCATGCTTATCCTACAGACTCTCCCAGTGGACAGAGTTTATCTGAAATAATTACAGGAAGCAGCAAGTCCGGATGAGAAGGAAAGCTGGAAAACTGAGAGGAGCAACTCTCAGAGATGGACCATTCGAGTGCAACAAGAATCCTTGTCTACCCAGGAGTATGTACCCAGCCATGGTGCAATGGGCAAATGGAGATGCCCACTTGACAAAGACTCTTATGAACTTATGAGTTACATTGACCAACAACTTCTGCAAATCATGCACTATCTGCAACAAATGTAACCCAGAATGTACAGAAAAGGCACAGAAGAAGCACCTGGCAAAAGCTCTATACCCCTTCCAGAGGATACAAATTGATCACTCCCAAATGCCAAAGGAGTGACAGATTCGAATACGCCCTAGTGGAGGTGGACATGACTGCCAGGACCACAGCTAAGAAACTCAATTTGAGGTCCCAGAGGTGATAGAGAGTGATCAGGCCCAGCCTTCACAGTAACCCTTACAAAAGATTAGGGCAGCACTGGGGGTTCAGCTGGCTCTACACACCCCTTACCACACTCAAAGTAGCGGGAAGGTAGAAAGGATGAAAGGGACACTAGAAAAACAGGATGTTAAAGATGGCCCAAAACACTAACATGAGTCGGCCAGACAGTTTGCCTATTGCCCTGTTCAGTGTCAGACACACTCCCCGGGGGGAAACATGCCCTATCCCCTTATGAAATGTTGTTTGGTTCAGCCCCCAGACTTGGCTGTTACTTTCCCCAACAGTTACAATCTGATGTGTTGACTAATTATGTAACCGCATTATCATGAGAATTAACCCAAATGCATGTCCAGATGTTTTCTTCCATTTCAGATCCTGAATTAGATACAGGAACACACCAACTACTGCCTGGAGATTGACGGCTGGTAAAGAAATTTGTGAGAAAACATTCTCTTGAACCCAGATATGATGCTCCATTCCAAGTTTTGCTGGCCACAGCCACCTCAGTCGAAGAACACCTGAATACACGCCTCCCACTGCAAGAAAGCTCCAACCCCTGAGGACAAGATCCCACCCACTTCATGACGACCATGCTGCATATCCTTTTCCTGTTTGGTCTAGGGGGGAGGCCCAGGAGGTGGCCATCACAAAAAATGATAACATAATTACAATTTTGGTATAACTCTTCAGGTACACATGCGACCACCTTTACCTTTGATTACTGTGACATAGTATCTTGTCCATTTGACTCTTTCATGGCAATACCATTGGTACAGTGACATCCCCGATGGTAAGGATATATATGTGTGTTTTATGGACAGTTACTGGGGCCAGAATTGTGGTTCCTGGGAGGGACAGTGGGTTGAAACATAGGACCAGATTAGAGGGAATCTGGACCGGTGAATGTGCCCTTGAAAAGGTCATTATGCCCCTCCATATCCTAGCAGAAGATACTCCTGATACATACACTGACCCAGCACACAGTCAGAGGAGGAAGCGAGCAGCTCTCTCCGGAAGCTTTGACCCTCATGTGTACATAGATGTTATAGGAGTTCCAAGGGGGGTCCCTGATGAATTCAAATCCAGGGATCAGGTAAAAGTTGGTTTTGAGTCTTTGATCCCCATAATAAATGTGAACAAGAATGTAGATTGGATCAATTACATAAACTATAACCAACAAAGATTTGTGAATTACACTAAAGATGCCCTCCAGGGAATTGCTGACCAGTTAGCCCCACTTCCTACATGACATTCCAGAACCGGATGGCCTTAGACATGGTGTTAGCTGAGAAAGGAGGGGTCTGTAAAATCATAGAAAAAAAAACGGGAATCTTTTGCACCTACATTCCTGATAATACCAGCCCAAATGGTAAAGTAACTTTAGCTATAAAGAAATTAGAAGATTTGTCATTGGAGTTGAAGAAGAACTCTGGTATTACGGACCCATGGGATCAATATTTTAGCTGGATGAGTGGGTGGTAGAAGGTGCTCGCCCAGATAGGGGTAACGGTACTAATAATCCTGGTTCTTTTAGCCCTGATTGTATGCTGTATTCTACCTTTCGTAAAGAAGTTAATGAGCAAGGCTGTAGACAACAGCCCACCTACATCTCTCCACCAAGAAGAAGAGGACCCTCTTATGATGGAGAATGACAAACCCTTCACTCCTCTACAGTCACTCCCTATCCAAAATCTCACAATCCTATAGGGTTATAGGGATAGATAGCACCTGATTGCCCTTCTCCAGCTGTATCGAGGGGGGTAGTGAATTAGTTGCTGCCTAACTCTATATACAGCTTAAAAAGAGTTGCTGAGGAGAATGGGTCAGGTGAGTAGGACCTTTAGATGAGGGACAGAAGAAAATAGCCATTTTAGGGGGGACTGTTAAGGAATCTAATGTACGTAATGATAATCAGAAAATGTCTATTTGCTTATGTGTATACATGTTCCTATGCTCCTTACTTATTATGTAGTATACAGATTGACTCTCCGTTCGGAGTTAAGATGGCGTCTATACCCTACATTCCCCGCGTTAGAAGAATGCATTCGAGATAAGAAAACCAGCTTCAACCAAACTTCAAGCATCAAGTTTCTCCATTTCTCTTGTATTGTAACCAATAAGATGTACCTATTAGACTGACATAGCAATGACGTATATTTCTGTATAAAATATTAACACCGCCCACAAATAAATCAGAAGTTAGAAGTAGCCTGAGCTGAACGTGTCTCAGAGAGTGTTTACTTCTAATGTGCATGCACATTTATACTTTTTAATTGGAAATAGCAGCAGATAACCTCGAACTAGTTTGTAGTTCTTATCCATTTCATATGTATGGGGAAGGTTTGTTGGGATAAAAGTTCCCAGGTGTTTCAAAGCTTGATCTGACCATTTAAATGTATAACTTGCCTTCAGTGTTCCTAATATGTTAAATATCCCAACTCCCATTGCTTCCGATTTTGATAAGTTGATCTTAAAGTCTGAAACTGAGCCATATGTCTCTATTTCTTGAAGAAGGTTAGGCAAGGATACTATCGGATTAGTCAATGAAAACATCATATCATCTGCATACACCGAAGTTTTATACTTCATACCTGCTATTGATAAACCCCCTATATCTGGGTTTGACCGGATCCTACACATTAAGGGCTCTAATGACAAAACAAATACTATTGGGGACAGTGGGCATCCCTGTCTAGTTCCACTGGTAACTCTAAAAAGCTGAGACAACACCCCATTCACCTTAACCTGAGCCGATGGTTGTGTATAGATACTTGAAATCCATCTAATCATATTACTACCCATTCCTACTTGTCTTAGCACTGCAAACAAATTGATACAATCGAAAGCTTTCACCGCATCTGTTCCCAGGAATAAAGATGGAGTTTTGGAAGTGTTAGCTATATGTATTAGATTCAGGGTCCTGATCGTGTTATCTTGTGCTTCCCGTGTCTGGACAAACCCTACTTGGTCCAAATGGACCAGGGAGGGTAAGTACTGTTGGAGCCGCATCACCAAGATCTTAGAAAAAAAGCTTCAGATTCGCATTTAAAAAGGAATATCGGTCTATAACTCCCGCATTGTGATGGATCCTTACCTTCCTTATGCAAGATCGTAATTAACGCTTTCAGGGATTCCATATGAAACAAACCTAGATATCCCAATCCGTTATACATTTTAACCACATAAGGTCCTAAAATAGTAAAGAGCATCTTATAATATTGAGTGGTAAAACCATCTGGGCCAGGGGCCTTCCCTAACTTTGCCAAATTCACCGCTTCTTTAACCTCCTCCAATGTGATTGGATTTTCCAATTCCTGCTGTGCAGTAGCCGCCAGGCTGGGCATTCCAGAAGTTGCCAGATATTCCTCCACCGCAGTCTGATTTTGGAGGTTCGGGTGTAAATTGTACAAAGCTGATGGGCGCGGGATTGGCCCCTTACTCCAATCTGTGATCAGCTGAGTCTCACTAACTCGGTGATCACAGAGTGCGCTGCGTGTGCCCCACTGGGGGGCACATGGGGAGCGAGCAAAGGGGATGGATGATGTCATATGATGGTGTCCCGGCAATGTAAGTCAGTGCTGTAGCTTTCATTCGGCTGTAGCACAGACGCAGAGATTAAAAAATCTGACCCCGGGCAGTTTATTTTTATTTTTTGATGCGGTTTACTACTGCTTTAAAAAGCTCATACAATCAGATAATAATGCATTACGCCCAACTTTATGCTGGCTACTAAAAGCCAATTTTTAATGGCTTTGAACCAACTTTTGATTATAGGAACATCCAAAACAGATCAGGACTGTAGTGAGATAAGCCATAAAGTAAATAAATAACAAAGAAATAAATTACGGTAATTAGATGTCATTTTGCTGATTTAAGCATGCGATAGGGTTGAAGAAGAGAAAATCGCTCTTCACAATACACCCCACCCACCAACAGTGTCAGTGTTAATGGGAGAATCCCTCCTGCTGCACTACTGTATTCTGGCAGCGGGAGGTTTACCCACAATCAGAATGCAGCAAGTCGCTGGCAGAGATCGCACAAAAAAACACAGGTCAGGCTGCTTGTACTGAAGTTGATCAATAGACTGATTTCAGTACAACCAGCCTGCCCAGAGATGGATCAATATTCAGCCGTTTTCTCTGCTGCACCGCCCGATTTTTCTAGGGCAGCGGGTTCACCTGCAGTGCAGGAAATGTGCACAGAACATGCCTTTCCCGCATTGCGTTCTGGTGGGAACTGGCCCTTAAGTTTGAAGAAAGAAAAGAAAAGCTTATGTCTATGATCAGACTTTAAATCTTATTGGGTATGTAGGAGATACTGAATATGGATAGATAGAATAATAATAGAATAAGGATACTGTAGGAGATTATAGAGGCGTGGCTGTATTTACCATAATGGTGCTCTACCGTAATGGGCCGGTGTCCAAGGATGGTCATCCACCTAAAGATTTCCCCATCAATGTTAAACAGCATGAATGGACAAATCTGGCGCTACGGCAATTTCATTTTTAGATCCTGCATTCAAGGCTGTCAGAACTGATTGGCTTGACATGTAATTATGTGTGTACTTACAATCATAGATGTAGCTATGTAACATCCCTAGAGGTGCCTCCACACAGTTTCAGTCTCATGGCACCCTGGGAACCCCAAAAAAAAAAAAGAATGCCCTTTGGGTGGTGGTAGCCTCCTACCCTGAGCTTCAATGAGTATGCAATTATACCTTTCTTGATTTGCCAATCATGTTGGAATGGGGTTTGAACTGAAGACAATGTTTTAATTATTTGTTTTTTCATTGCGTTTTCACATAACATTTTTTGAATTTCTGTACTTTGATAATCAACAATTTTAAGCTTAGTAGCCTTATTTCACCACCAGATTAGTTAGACCTGAAACAAAGAACTTTAGATCAATGGGCGACACGCACTGGGAGCCAATGGGCGACACGCACTGGGAGCCAATGGACCACGCGCACTGGGAGCCAATGGACCACGCGCACTGGGAGCCAATTGGGCGACGCGCACTGGGAGCCAATTGGGCGACGCGCACTGGGAGCCAATGGGGCGACACGCACTGGGAGCCAATGGGGCGACACGCACTGGGAGCCAATGGGGCGACACGCACTGGGAGCCAATGGGGCGACACGCACTGGGAGCCAATGGGTGACATATACTGGCCAAATGGACGACACGCACTGGGAGCAACTGGGGCGACACGCACTGGGAGCAACGGGGGCGACACGCACTGGGAGCAACGGGGGCGACACGCACTGGGAGCAACTGGGGCGACACGCACTGGGAGCAACTGGGGCGACACGCACTGGGAGCAACTGGGGCGACACGCACTGGGAGCCATTGGACAACATGTACTGGCCAATGGACGACATGTGCTGGCCAATGGACATCATGTTCCGGGAGCCATTGACTACACCTGGCTAAGATGTCTTAGATTAGAAGCTGTAATGAGCAGGCCTTTGATTCCTCCTGTGTTAAATTGTATTGTAACTGTACTATTTGCCCCGTGTTGTAAAGCGTTGCATAAACTACCGCTATATAAAACCTGTATAATAATACTTGTCAGAAGCTATTAAGCAAATCAGTTTATTACCTTAAGCAGAACTTCAAGCAGGTAGCCAAATACACATACAAAATATACATGGGAGCCATTTACATGCCAAAGGATTTGTATTTCTGTCCATACAGTCCTTATATTGACACAGCTCTACCGCACAGCACAGCCCTGTCTGGTGGAAAAGGGGAGTCCTGATTTTTCTCTGCTGCGGTTGAGTAATACTTAAGGCCTTATATAGCTTGAAGGTGCAGGAATTGGGGGGGGGGGTCGGAGGCGTGAAGGTGCAGGAATTGGGGGGGGATCGGAGGCGTGAAGGTGCAGGAATTGGGGGGGGGATCGGAGGCGTGAAGGTGCAGGAATTGGGGGGGGATCGGAGGCGTGAAGGTGCAGGAATTGGGGGGGGGATCGGAGGCGTGAAGGTGCAGGAATTGGGGGGGATCGGAGGCGTGAAGGTGCAGAAATTGGGGGGGGATCGGAGGCGTAAAGGTGCAGGAATTGGGGGGGATCGGAGGCGTGAAGGTGCAGGAATTGGGGGGATCGGAGGCGTGAAGGTGCAGGAATTGAGGGGGATCGGAGGCGTGAAGGTGCAGGAATTTGGGGGGGGGATCGGAGGCGTGAAGGTGCAGGAATTGGGGGGGGATCGGAGGCGTGAAGGTGCAGGAATTGGGGGGGATCGGAGGCGTGAAGGTGCAGGAATTGGGGGGATCGGAGGCGTGAAGGTGCAGAAATTGGGGGGATCGGAGGCGTGAAGGTGCAGCAATTGGGGGGATCGGAGGCATAAAGGTGCAGGAATTGGGGGGATCGGAGGCATAAAGGTGCAGGAATTGGGGGGATCGGAGGTATAAAGGTGAAGGAATTGGGGTGATCTGAAGTGTGAAGCTGCAGAAATTGGGTCAGGGTGTAAGGAATTGGGAATGATATGGGGTGAGAAGGTGCAGGAACTGGGGAGATCTGAGGTGTGAAGGTGCAGGAACTAGTGAAATCTGAAGGGTGAAGGTGCAGGAATTAGGGAGATCTGAGGTGTGAAGGCGCAAGAATTGGGGTGATATGAAGGTGCAGAAAATGGGTTCGGGTGTAAGGAATTGGGACTGATCTGGGGTGTGAAGGTGCAGGAATTGGGGTGATCTGATGGGTGAAGGTACAGGAACTGGGGTGATCTGAGGTGTGAAGATGCAGGAATTGGGTGATCTGAGGTGTGAAAGTGCAAGAATTGGGGTGATGTGAAGGGTGAAGGTGCAGAAATTGGGTCGGGGTGTAAGGAATTGGGACTGATATGGGGTGTGAATTGGGGAGATCTGAGGCGTGAAGGTGAAGGAATTGTGGCGATCTGAGGGGTGAAGGAATTGGGGAGATCTGAGGGGTGAAGGAATTGGGGAGATCTGAGGGGTGAAGGAATTAGGGAGATCTGAGGGGTGAAGGAATTGGGGAGATCTGAGGGGTGAAGGTGCAGGAAGTGGGATGATGTGAAGGGTGAAGGAATTGGGGTGATCTGAGGTGTGAAAGTGCAAGAATTGGGGTGATGTGAAGGTGCAGGAATTGGGGTGATCTGAGTTTTCAAGTTTTTTTTTTTTTTTTGTTTCACAAATTTTATTGAGTGAACCAGAGCATGAAATACAACATAGTAGACAAACATATACTGTCACATATTGTACATGTGATAATAGTAGAGTACAGTTATATAAAAAAAAAATATTCATGTAGATAGTACAATATATATATATGAACAAATCAGCATAATATTCCATCATAATACTGAAGGACAAATGGTAATTTGGCTAACTGTACCCAATGTAGGGGGGGAGGTATAGGGGGTGGGGGGGAAGGGTGAGGGGTGTAGGGTGAGAATGGGGAAAGAAAAAAAAGATAAAGAAAAAAAAAAGAAAAAAAAAAAAAGAGAATGGGGGGGGGGGGGGGGGGGGGGAGGGAAACAGTACAGTGAGAAAAGTACTTATAATTACAAAATGTATTTCAGTTCTGTCTGAGTTTATCTCTTATAGAAGTAATTTTCTAATGGTTTACAATTGATTTATATTCCTGAGTGCTTTTATATTCTATCCATGCATGCCAGGTTGCAAAGAATTTAGTAATTTTTTCCTGAGATATACTTATAAGTTCTTCAATCTGCTCTATGTTGTTGATTCTCCGAAACCATTCCTTTTTCGTTGGAATGGCCTCGGAGCGCCAGTGGACGGGGATACAATGACGTGCCGCGTTGACCATAAACATTGGCAGTGATTTCAGATACATTTTCTTGGGGATGTCATTCAAGTGAAGGAGGTATTGTGCCGCGTTAAAGATCAAGTGTTCTGGGGAGATTTTGTTGATTGTTTCGTGAACCTCCATCCAGAAGGTCTGGATTAAGGGGCAGGACCACCACACATGGAGCATCGAGCCCTCTTCTTGTTTGCATCTCCAGCATTTTTCTGAGGATGTGGGGGAGAACTTGTGTATAATAGAGGGGGTCCTATACCATCTGGACAAGATTTTGTAGCTACATTCCTGGGTAGCTACATTTAGAGACCCTTTGTGTGCGTAAATATATAGTTTTTCCCATTGTTTTTCGGATATTGAGATATCAAGGTCTCTTTCCCAATGTTCACATGTTTTGATGGGCAAATCGGGTGCCCCTTCAAATAGTGAGTTATAAATGATTGATATAATATGTATGTGGGTCTTTCTTCATACAAAGGTCTTCAACAGTCATTGGGGGTTTCGTCCAAAGATGTGTTGTCTGTCTGTTGGTCAAGAAGTGTCTAATTTGAATATAGTTCCAATGGGGTATTTGGAAGGGTGTTATAATGTCATGGAGGTCTTCTCTAGAGAGTATTTTCCCATTTTTGAAGAAATGTTTGGCGAGGATTTCTTTATGTGGCCAATTGAGTGAAAGAAAGTTTCTGTCTAGTCCTGGTGGGAAGTCAGGGTTATTTCTCAGAGGTGTGAGAGGGCTATACCAAGGGGTGGGAATTTTGGATTTGAATGTGTTGTGAAAAATTTCTAACGTGGGTCCAACTAGGGGGTGCGTTTTGATGTGATTAGGGTGGTGTTTAGGGTGGATCCACGGGAGCGACTTAATTGGGGAGGTAAACTGAGATTGCTCTAGCGTCACCCAGTCCTTAACAGCTTGTTGAATATTCCAGTCTACTATACGGGATAAGAGTGTTGCTTGGTGGTATTTCCTAAGATCAGGGAGAGCTATACCACCCTTGTGTTTAGGAAGGTTTAGTCTGGCAAACTTTATTCTGGGGTTTTTGCGCCTCCATATAAACATGGAGCACGCTTTACGAAAGGCTGTAAAAAAGGATGGTGGCACTCTGATGGGGATAGTTTGCATGACGTATAGGTATCTGGGTAAGATTGTCATTTTTATTAGCGAGGCCCTACCAAACCACGAGATGTTTAGGGCGTTCCATCTTCTCAGATCGTCTCGTGTTTCTTTTAGAATGGGTATATAGTTTAATTGGTATAGTTTTTTTAAATCTGAGGGGATTTCGATGCCCAAATATGTGATGCTCTTTTCAGCCCAGATAAATGGGTGATTTTTCTTACAGAGTTCTACAGAGCTTGGCTGCAAGGTGATATTAAGAGCGTTAGATTTGGAGTGGTTGATTTTTAGATTGGAAAGAAGATGGAAATGTTCCAGGTCTTTGAGGAGGTTAGGCAAGGATGTGTGAGGTTCCGATAGGAAGAGTAGCATATCATCTGCGAATGCTGCAACTTTGTAGGTGTTATTTTGGATTTCTATTCCCTTAATGTCATTATTTGCTCTGATTCTATTTAATAGTGGTTCTAGAGTGAGGACAAATAGGAGTGGGGAGAGTGGGCATCCTTGTCGGGTGCCATTTCGTAGATTGAAGGCGTCGATAGGTGGTTGTTTACACGAACTCGTGCAGTCGGATTGGAATATAATACATTAATGTAAGATCTCATTTGGGGTAGTATTCCTATATTGTTCAATACTGCATCTATGAAATCCCATGCCACCCTATCGAACGCCTTCTCTGCGTCGAGGGAGAGAAAGAATCCTTGTTTTTGTTTTGAAGTTAACCAGTGACTAATGTTTAAGGCTTTGGTCGTGTTGTCTCTTCCCTCTCTGCCAGGAATAAAGCCCACTTGGTCTAGGGTAATTAGGGATGTTAGTAAAGGTAGTATTCTGTTTGCTAAAATTTTCGCATAAAGTTTTACATCGACGTTAATTAAGGAATCGGCCTATAGTTTGTGACCTGGGTGATGTCCTTGCCTTCCTTGGGTATTACAGTTATATGGGCTTCTAGTAGTTGTTTGGGGGGGTGTTTCTCGGAGTGTAGAGATTGAAAAGATTTCAGAAATTGAGGTTTTAGTATTTCGATGAAGGTCTTGTAATATTGTAGGGGTAATCCATCAGGGCCTGGGGCTTTCCCTATTTTCATTTCTTTTATAGCTTTGTCTAACTCCGTGCCAGAGATCGGTTCTTCAAGTTTCTGGGCAGTAGCGTCTGAGATTCGGGGTGGGCTATATTTACTTAAAAATTCTTGGATAAGGTTGGCTCTTAGGTCTGAATTTAGCGGACTCTTGGGATTGGAAGGGATATTATAAAGAGATTGATAATATAATTCGAATTGTTTTGCAATCTCCACATTCGAGGATTGTAATTTACCTTGTTTGTCCATTATTTGGTGGATTGTTGCTGAGATTTTTTTGTTTTGTACTGCTTTAGCGAGCAGTCTCCCACTCTTGTTTCCTTGCTCATAGTATATCTTGTGTCTTAAGATATATTGCCTTTTGGTTTTGATATTTAACTCATCTGCGAGTAGTTTCCTCGCGTTTGTAAGCTCCTCAAATGTTGAGATTGCAATAGTTCTCTTATGTGTTGTTTCAAGATTGTGGATAAGCGCTATCAATGAATTTATTTTGGATTGTTTTTCTTTCTTTATTTTGGCTAGTTTTTTTATAAATTCTCCTCTAATAACACATTTCTGTGCCTCCCACTGTGTAATTGATGAGGTTTCTCCGTTATCATTACGTGCGAAGTAATCTTTTAGTGTTTCATTAAACTCTGAAATATCTTTGGGATCTTTCAATATGGAAGTGTTCAGTCTCCATGTTTTTGTGCTAGTGTTTTTTTCTGGGAAGGTTAGAGTCATGGTGATTGGGTGATGATCTGAAATGGTCATTGGTTCGATAGTACTGTTAGTCAGGAGGGATAGGTCTGATTGTGTCATAAAGAAGTAATCTATTCTTGAATATTTTTGATGAACGCTGGAAAAGAATGTGAAGTCCTTGGCTTGGGGATTGAGAGTTCTCCAGGAGTCGTGTAGCATAAGGTTTTGTAGCTGAATTTTAATTTGTTTTAATGCTCTATATGGAAGGCTCGATGCTCCACTCGAGGTGTCTATTGCGGGGTTTAGCGGGATGTTAAAGTCTCCCCCTAGGATGAGAATACCCGACGCGAATGTCGTTAATAGGTCTTTGATTTTACGGAAAAAGGCTACCTGTTTAGAGTTTGGAGCATATATATTTGCAATAGTGATGGGGTGGTGGCCAAGTTTACCTTTTAGAAATATAAATCTGCCTCCAGGATCAGTCATAGAGTCTTGGAGTTGGAATGATGTCTGTTTGGAAATCAAAATTGAGACCCCTTTTGTTTTCCCTTCGGGGTTTGTGGCATGGTAGGCAAATGGGAATCTTTTGTCTTGTAATTTCGGGAATTTTTCGGTTTTGAAATGTGTTTCTTGGATACATATGATATTTGCTTTGTGTTTGTGGAATTCGTTGAGTAGTTTGGTCCTTTTTTCAGGTATGTTAAGTCCTTTGGCATTAATTGAGAGAAGTTTGATCATTAGTGGAGTGGTATTCTGTTTACAGTTAGTCATCTTAGAGTTTGGGTGTATACTTCTAGGTGAATGGGTATGTTTCCAAAAAAAAAAAAAAAAACGGGGGGGGTAAAGGGTGATACGGGTGGGGGGGAGGGATGAGTGAAGGGGGTTAGACCGGGGGTAGAGATAGACCTGCTAGTCTACCCTATTAGGGATCCAGTTTGTTCAAAGAGCAAAGGTGGTTGCCCTTTGTGTGAGAACGGGGACTACTCAGGGCTCAATGGATGCTTGTGATTGCTAAATGATTAGCGGTATACTAAAAAGAAAGAAGTTTTTCCTCTTCTCTGTTGTTAGTTTCTTTCTTTCTTTTTTCTTTGTAAGATTTCTCTTCTTGCTATGGAATAACTTCCTGCACTCGGGAGAAGTCAATTGAGATAATGCTTAATTAGATTAGGGCGTTTTCTTGATAAATTGGGCCAGGGTAGTGGTTGGTATTAGGCCTATTATCCATTAGAAAGTTTCATGGGTGGGTTACTGTATTTTAGCCCTTAATGTATAAATGAAGAGCCACGACAGGGCAGAAACAGTGAGGGTGTACCAAGACATATAGCTTGAAAGAGACAATAAAGTATTTCAAGTGTCTACAAAAATCTAGTGGAGCGGTTGATTAGCCTTTGGTAAGAGGCATTTTGTCTAACCTATGAGAGGTTTGTGTCAGGTGTACCTTGTATTAAGAACAGTATACCAACAATGTGTCTCTCCTAACGGAAAATAGGAGGGTGAAAGATTGGTTGCAATCTGACGTCTAAAATATATACCGTCGACCTTCCGAGGGGGAGGAGATCTCCCTCAGTCTTATCGCCATAAATAACAACTCTATAAGAATTCTGAACTTTAAACAATTTTAACCCGCATCAACAATGCATGTATCTTGATCATCTTATACTCATTTCTATTACCAAGATAAACATATCTACGGTATTGAGAACACACACATACGAACAATCTATATTATGTAAAGACCTAGCTAGTAGGCTGTGTTCTGAACAATAAGTATGTTAACTTTAGAATGCCAGAAAAATGGCATTTTGCGACCTTGACCCCAAATTGTAATTACGGTCAAAGCGACAACAAGACTATCTGTTAAAACATTGAATTAACTTGAAGAATTTTAAATTCTAACTTTTTACTCTTCCCCACTCTATTCTCCCCTTCCCCCCCTCCTCCCTTGGTATTGCACCATATCTTTAAAGAATGATTAAGTGATCTACAACTTGGTTGATCAGGGATGTTTAGAAACTATGTTACAGTAAAGAAGATGCTCATTACTGTAGTGCCTCAAAATGTCAGCACTGGGGGGGATGAGGGGTACTAATAGGCTAACTTTGTGAGATTATCTATTCATATATCAGGTCTGTATGGATCAAAGCAGGTAGGCATAGAGGAAATGTATCCCTCTTACTCTTTTGTGACCCCTCTCCTGCCCTTCAATCCTCTCAAAAAGTCTCTTACCAAGTTTTCTTTGAAATGTCCTTCTTTGCAGGAGGGAGGGAGTTATAAGACAGGATACAAAGGGGAAAAAGGTGATCAGAAAAAAAGGTGAGAACAGAGCGGAGGAAGAAAGAAAACAGAAAAGGGTATTAGAAGCGCAGAGTAGGCAAAGTCACATTTTATGAGAACTTCTAGAGGTTTGACTTATCATGGAGGGTATGAGATCAAGTGTCCATTTGTTCTCGGTGATCTCGGTGATCTATGCGGTCTCTGCGTCTGGGTGGGGAGATTCCAGGACTTCTTTGGAAAGCATTTCTTCTGTTGTAGTGCGGAGACGGTGATCTGCGGCGACGGTCTCTATTTCTTTGGGTTCTTGGAGTGAGGTTGTTGGAAATCGCTATCCACGATTCGCTCGGTGTGAAGGAGCTATACCAGTCCGGTACTTCAATTCTGGGGAGATCCAGGGCTTCGGCAAATGACTGTAGGTCTTCTGGTGTGCGCAACAGCGCTGTGTGGCCTCTCCACGTGGCAGATAGGCAAAAGGGGAATTTCCACCTGTATGGAATGCCTCTGGTGCGCAGCTGTTCTGTGATCGGGCGTAAGGCTTTGCGTTGCTGCAGCGTGATATTTGATAGGTCTTGGTACAGTTTGATTTCATTTCCATTAAAGATGATTCTGCCTTTTTCTCTCGCTTTTTTAAGAATCGCTTCCTTCAGAGGGAAATTGACCAGGCAGCAAATTATGTCTCTAGGTGGATCATCATCTCTACCTCTGGGCCGCAGAGCTCTGTGGATCCTTTCAAATTCAATAGGGGAGTCAGGGGGTCTGTCCAGGATGTCATTAAATAGTGCAGCAGCAGTCTGCTCTACTGGGTTTTGATCAGTCATTTCTGGGACACCTCTGATTCTAATATTGTGTCTCCTCCCCCTATTGTCCAAATCTTCAATGCGGCGGTGCATATCTATAATGTGATTTAGATGTATGTCAGCGTTTTTTTGTACTTGCCTTATTGCTTCTGCCTGATGGGCTGAGGCTTGCTCCATTGCTCCAGTTCTTGCTGCTATGCCTTGTATGTCAGCTCTTATTTCATTGATGGCAGCGGAAAAGGAGGCTTTTATGTCCATAGACATAGCTTGAAGGTTGGCCTGAAGGTCTGCCAGGCTGAACGATTGGGGCTGGAGAGATTCTTGTCTCTGTGGTCCGTTCGCTCCGTTCGCGGTGTCCGCGATGGTCGTGGAGCCGCCGGGCGGCATGGATGTCTTAGGCGAGGCCGCGGCTTTGGGGCCTTCTCCGTGCGATGTGCGTAACATCGCCGGGATGCTAACTGGCGGCTGCTGCTGATGCTCCATTAGTGCCTGAGGCGATGGGGAGCTCCGATCCGCTGATCCCTGGCGTGGGTGACTTTGGATTAGCCCTGATTGAGGTAGATTGTTCTCCCGAGTGCTGGAGCTCAGGGATTAGGCATCCATCTTCGTCCGGAGTTAGGCCACGCCCCCTTTCAAGTTTATACATTGGGCTGATCAGAGATCATTAGGGCGGACCATGCTTTAGTTAGCCATGCACTAGTTAGCCATTGCAAGCTAGCAATAAAATTGAAAACAGACTTACTGGCAGAAAGAGTCCCCGATATCAGAGACACCGGGACTTGGAAGCGAAGGTGCAATATGAAGTTTCCCAACTATATGACTACAAGGGGTATGTAGGAGACGGAAAACTCTCCATATTAGTACACGTCCCAGCTCATGTTTATGGGTAAAATATGACAACAAAAAAAAGGAACCCAAAAGGATTCCTAAAAACACCAATGACAAGATATTCTCGGAAGACAACTATAAGTGGTTTTAATAGGAAGGCCGACTTTATACAACTCTAAACCCCATAACTCTGTGGGAGTCAGCCTGTCCTCCACACCTACTGTGCTGAGCAAGGGAAATGCTGTTTTCTCAAATACAAAAACATCAGAGAGAAAAACAATTACGGGGAAACTAAACCTTATCATGGAAAATTTCATCATGAAAAAAAAAAATAACAAAAAATAAAAAATAAAAACGCATGCACTCCCACGTCCTCACCCCTTTCACTTTTATTAGTATAAAGCAAAGCAGCACAAATGACAGTTGAATAAAACATGTGATATGTGCGCTCTTACCTTTCTAAATATTTGCATATTCTGTTAGAGTATGCACTGCATAGGCAGAAGGGTGAAACTGCCATTTCCCTGCTGCAGCTTTGTACCTTCCTGTGTCGCCTGTCCCCTGGTGGACATTGAACAAGCCCCATCCAACCGCAGATCTTCCATGTTCTCTCTTCCTTTCCCTAAACCAGTGCTTCCCAACCCAGGTCCTCCAGTACTGCCAACATGCATTGTTTTAGGAATTTCCCTTTAAAAAAGGAGGTCATCAATACCAAACCATTTACATTTAAAGCCCCTGTGCACAGTCAAGGAAATCCTGAAAACATGACCTGTTGGGGGGGGAAGGAGAGGACTACATTTGGGAACCACTGCCCTAAAAACACGCCCCCCAACATGGCACCCAGGGCCTGAAAACTGGATAGCTTTGCAGCACTGTGCAATGGGATAAAGCTTGATTGGCACACAGCGCAGACCTCCCTCCCCACACTAGATTGTCCTCTGTGGTGTAAAAAAAGTCTGGGGAAGATAGTAAAAATATTTCAAGCCATTCTACTAGCGGTTCTTGGATAAATTATACTGGACTCATTTTACATCAGCATATTACATGAACGTAGCATGCATGCACTGGTGCCTCGGCGGGGCAAGGTACATACATTGCGGTTCATTACCAAAAAAAGTTGCAGTTCCAAGCTTCAGTCTGATGTGGTGCATTAGCAGCCTTTTCAAATGCACTAGCTGCTTTAATGCAAAACACATTAACCACTTAAGCCCCGGACTATTTGGCTGGCCAAAGACCAGAGCGCGTTTTTTTTGCGATTCGGCACTGCGTCGCTTTAACTGACAATTGTGCAGTTGTGCAACATGGCTCCCAAACAAAATGGACGTCCTTTTTTCCCCATAGAGCTTTCATTTGGTGGTATTTGAGCACCTCTGCGCTTTTTATTTTTTGTGCTATAAACCAAAAAATAGCAACAACTTTGAACAAAACGCAATATTTTTACATTTTTTTGTATAGTAAATATCCCCCAAAAATATATAAAACATTTTTTTTCCCTCAGTTTAGGCTGATACATATTCTTCTACATATTTTTCGTAAAAATAAATAAAATCGCAATTAGCGTTTATTGATTGGTTTGCCCAAAAGTTATAGCATCTACAAAATAGGGGATAGTTTTATGCCATTTTGTACTTAAAAATCTCCATAGGCGATGTTTTAAAATTTAGCAGTTTAGAGTTACAGAGGAGGTCTAGGTTTACATTTGCGGGCGTGATTTACGTACAGAAAAACCTTGGTTTGAGAGTAACTTGGTTTGAGAGCGTTTTGTAAGACAAGCAAAATTTTATAATAAAATTTGACTTGCTATACAAGTGATGACTTGATATACAAGTAGTGTCATGTCACAACTGAGTATAAAAGAGAAGAGAGGCGCCTCTAAGTGTAGCAATATGGTTACACGTAACCACTTGCCGACCAGCCACCGCAGTTGTACTGCGGCAGAATGGCTGGGCGAAGCGACGTTATGTTACGTCACTTTGCCCTGCGGCCACTAGGGGCCCGCGCTGCTCGCCCCCGGAGCCGATGTGAGTGCCCGGCGGTCACGATCACCGCCGGGCTCCCGCGATCGCAGCTGGCACATGGAGAACCAGGATGTGTGTGTGTGTAAACACACAGTTTCCGGTTCTCTGATGGGGGAAGAGACTGATCGTCTGTTCATACAGAGGCATGAACAGCGATCTGTCATCTCCCCTACACAGTCCCCTCCCCCTTTCAGTTAAATTCACTTAAGGATTGTATTGTTAACGGTGTTCCTTTCAACCGTCACATTTTTGGAGGGATTAAATGTCAAAACCAGGCACCCACTCCCACTTCTGGGTAAGATCGCAGCACAACCATTGCTATGATCTACGTAATTTCAGGGCCCTCCCTCTTCCCCATGCCGTCTTCCTAGAAGACAGCGGGACCATTCAGAAAGCGCAGCGCACGTCGTGCATGCGCAGTAGGAAACAGGTTGTGAAGCCACAAGGCCTCACTTCCTGTTTCCCTTAGTAAGGATGCCGTTTGTTTACACGCCCGCCAGAATGTGTAATGGAAGTGATGTTTGGTCGCCACCATCTTGCTACACCCCACACTCCTCCACAGTAAGGATAGGGGGCAAGCGGACATCTTGTTACACCCACTGGAATTTTTCATTTGACACTTTTTTATTAACTATAAACTGAGTTTATATTGTGAAATACAGTACTTAGAACTCTGTTTGACTGTTTAGATGTTGAATTCTAAAAGCAGAGAACTTCTGTCCGATTAGCAAACATGTGAGATCAGCGGGCTTGCCGCTGCTTTTAAAATTAAACATCCAGACTGAGTTCTATCTACTGTATTTCACTATATAAACTCAGTTTGCTGTTAAAAATAAGCACAAAATGCAAAACTCCGGTGGGTGTAACAAGATGTCCGCTTGCCACCTTCTTAATGTATCCTTACTGTGGAGGAGTGCGGGGTGTAGCAAGAGGGTGGCGACGAAATGTCCCTTCCGTTACACATTCTGACGGGTCGCCTAATCTGACGAAACGCCGGCGCCTGCACCCGAGAGCCGATGGACGAAACGGATGGGGTTCCGACATCGCAGGATTCCAGGACAGGTAAGTGTCCTTATATTAAAAGTCAGCAGCTACAGTATTTGTAGCTGCTGACTTTTTTTTTTTTTTTTAATACAGGATGGAACTCTGCTTTAAGAATCGACTTAGTTTAGCTTTACTTTAAGTATTCTCATGGTTTCTTTCCATCTTCCTTACTATCTCTTCTGATTTTCCAAGTAATTCCTCAGCTGGCTCAGGGAGGGATTGGGAAGAGTCGGCAACAGCAATTACATTTTCTATATCATAACTGGGTTCCTGTTGACTTTAACATGCAAATGTTATGTAACAGATCAGTTTCCAGGAAACACTCCATAGGAAGTGCCTTATGTGTACAAGACGTAAACTTTGTTCTTATAATTGTTCTTTCAAAATTCTCAGTAAAGATCATTGGAAACAAAGAACATCGGTCCCATGCCGGACAGAAGGAGGTCTTATAGAGGGACAAAATTATGAAAATATCACAAGCCGCCAAAAATAAAGCAACGGGCACAAAGGATGTATGTGTCCAGGACAAGAGACATCATTATCACGGGTGGTCACAGCGGCCAGGAATAGCAGTACATTAAAAGTAGATGTACAGTATCTCACAAAAGTGAGTACACCCCTCACATGTTTGTAAATATTTTATTCTATCTTTTCATGTGACAACACTGAAGAAATGACACTTTGCTACAATGTAAAGTAGTGAGTGTACAGCTTGTATAACAGTGTCAATTTTCTGTCCCCTCAACACACAGCCATTAATGTCTAAACCGCTGGTAACAAAAGTGAGCACACCCCTAAGTGAAAATGTCCAAATTGTGCCCAATTAGCAGTTTTCCCTCCCTCGGTGTCATGTGACTCATTAGTAAAACAAGGTCTCAGGTGTGAATGGGGAGCAGGTGTGATAAATTTGGTGTTATCGCTCTCACTCTCTCATACTGGTCACTGGAAGTTGAACATGACACCTCATGGCAAAGAACTCTGAGGATCTGAAAAAAAGAATTGTTGCTCTACATAAAGATGGCCTAGGCTATAAGATGATTGCCAAGACCCTGAAACTGAGCTGCAGCCCGATGGCCAAGACCATACATCGGTTTAACAGGACAGGTTCCACTCAGAACAGGCCTCGCCATGGTCGACCAAAGAAGTTAAGTGCACGTGCTCAGTGTCATTTCCAGAGGTTGTCTTTGGGAAATAGACATATTAGTGCTGCCAGCATTGCTGCAGAGGTTGAAGGGGGGGGGGGGGGGGTCAGCCTGTCAGTGCTCAGACCATACGCCGCACACTGCATCAAATTGGTCTGCATGGCTGTTGTCCCAGAAGGAAGCCTCTTCTAAAGATGATGCACAAGAAAGACCACAAACAGTTTGCTGAAGACAAGCAGACTAAGGACATGGATTACTGGAACCATGTCCTGTGGTCTGATGAGACCAAGATAAACTTATTTAGTTCAGATGGTGTGAAGTGTGTGTGGCGGCAACCAGGTGAGGAGTACAAAGACAAGTGTGTCTTGTCTGCAGTCAAGCATGGTGGTGGGAGTGTCATAGTCTCGGGCTGCATGAGTGCTGCCAGCACTGGGGAGCTACAATTCATTGAGGGAATCATGAATACCAACATGTACTGTGACATACTGAAGCAGAGCATGATGCCACTGCCTTGCCAAAGAAGCTGAGGGTAAAGGTGATGGACTGGCCAAGCATGTCTCCAAATCGAAACCCGATTAAGCATCTGTGGGGCATCCTCAAACAGAAGGTGGAGGAGCGCAAAATCTCTAACATCCACCAGCTGATGTCGTCATGGAGGAGTGGAAGAGGACTCCAGTGGTAATCTGTGAAGCTCTGGTGAACTCCATGCCCATGAGGGTTAAGGCAGTGCTGGAAAATAATGGTGGCCACACAAAATATTGACACTTTGGGCCCAATTTGGACATTTTCACTTAGGGGTGTACTCACTTTTGGTGCTAGAGGTTTTTCACCAATCCTCTTCTCGGGTCCCTCACCAGCGCCCCTGGCTCCTCCCTCCTGCCCCCACAGCAAGCAGCTTGCTATGGGGGCACCAGAGCTGAGCCGCTGCTCCGTGTGATACGGAGCCTGTAAGAGATTGCAGATATATGTAAAAAACACACACATAGTGTATGTATGTGTGTGTGTGTGTGTGTGTGTGTGTGTGTGTGTGTGTGTGTGTACACACACACACACACACACATATATGTACATACATACATACACACACTCTCACACTATAGATATTATATACGAGGGGATGATATTGAGATGTGCATTTGTGTTACAGCTCATATTCACCTATTCATATACTGAGACATCTAGGGCCATTTACCTTCACCCATGCCATGTCTGCTGCCCGATTGTCCCCTGGTTGTGGTCGGCCTTTCCCCCTCAGCTCCCATACCATGCATCCATCACTGCCACCCCTGGGGGAATCCAGCAATTGGTACTCTCTGGCTGTATCGGTTGGCGAGTAAGTTTTTTTTTTTTTTCCCCTGGCCCCTCTTACCAGTCACATCAAATATTCATCACATATACATATTGTATATATATATATATATATATATATATATATATATATATATATATATATATATATATATATATATATATATATATATATATATATATATATTTTTAGGATACATCAAACATGCATCTCCCCCTGAGGAAGCGAGCAACAGTCTTGCAGAAACGCGTCAGTTCTTTTGATTCCTGTGCATACTGTATGACATTCATTAATTTTATCATGTGCAATCTTGTTGGCTCAGCAATTGTTTACATTACCCATGTATGTATACCATCTTTGAATAAATATTTTTTACTGCATTTACTTGTTACTTAGTGGCTAAACTGTGCTTACCTCATTTAAAGTTCCAGGGCGACTTCTTGTATATAATAGGACAGGTCACATGGTGCAGAACACACAGAAATCTGGGTCCTGCTTTCTATCTAAGCTTGCCGTGTGCCTGGGGGCATATAAACTGGAGAGTGTCCCAGCTAGCCAGGGGACTTTTCCAGGTCACCAAGGGGCCCCCGGTGACCCGGATAATGTCAGCCCCGCTTTATGCGACAACATTTATAATACAAATTTGTAGAAATGGAATACTTTTTGACTTGAAACCAACATTATGCCAAGTCTGCATCACCAAACCTTTCTCAGCGTCACCCACCTCTGTGCTGTGCCGGAAGGTGTCCGGAGCTTTCCGTAGAATTTCTATTGCTTCTGTGTAAGACATTCTGTAAAAGTAAAAAAACTTGCTTAAGGGTAATTGACATTCTTTTTTTAACCATATATATTTATTAATTAATATAATAGGAATAAAAGTGACACTTTTGGACCGCCCACTGTCGTTATATATGTCGGTACTTTGAAGAGGAATATCGTTGTTATGGCTGTAGCTAGCTGCCATAACCCCGGTATGCTCTTCTTTGGCCGGCAGTCCAGTTTCAGATAAAAGTGGTCTCTGCGGCAGATTTGCCGCAAGATCACTTTTATCGGCGGCGGGAGAGGGCCGCCACCCTGCTCCGGTACCCTCCGCCGCTTACAGGAGCCGTCAGCAGCGGCGGAGGCAATCGGATCTTCACCCTTGCCGAGTATGGAAACGAGTAAGGGGAAAATGGCCCCCCCACCCGTCTCCATATCATTGCAGGGCAGAAGCGACGTCAAAATGTCACTTCCGCCCATAGCTCTTAAAGGGCCATTTTTATTTTATTTTTTTTAGTATTTTTTAAATGACAATTTTTTATTGCATTTTAGTGTAAATATG